>NC_056739.1:1399150664-1399253164 GCF_019279795.1 Protopterus annectens | reverse complement strand
ACACCTACACACAACGGGTATACTTGAAATGTAGTAAGAAGTATTGTCCTAGGCAGTGCCACGCGGGCAAATATGTACCCCACATGTTAACATCCCACCTCAGGTACAGATATCCAAATGGCTGCATGTGAATGTGTTGGCAGAATGTGTACATCCCGCATGTGGTATGGACCTGTCGAAACCCCATAGGTGTGCACATGCCACGGTGCCCATAACTGTACACATCTGGACAAGGCAGTATGTTCAGCCACCGTACTGATGATTAGCTATGCAGACATGTCAAACACAACACATACGGCGGAACATCTGCCCACCAAGCAGGACGCCCCAACAGGGTGCCACATGCACAGAAGGTGAAGGTGGGACATCACACAATGAGAATAGTGTTGCCGGATGGCCAAACACCCACAGCCAACGCAAAGGATGAAATAACATGTATATGCCTGGATGAATGGGTATGTCATAGCATGGGAATAGGCCAAGTTATCCAACATAATAGCCATGCGTACCAGATACAAACTGCCAGTAACACGCAGTAGTAATGCAGGAAGGCATACACAATTGTGGGAATAGCACAGGACATATGGCATGTGCCAAGTGTTGACGCATGACACAAATGTCCAGGATGGGGCTCCCCGCAAAGAGGAACATGTGCCAACCCCACCCCCCACAGATGTACCGGCAGTGGAAACACATCCCAAACACACACCAACACTAACGTCCATCCCACGACAGCAACGGAGGCAGGTCAAAGACCACCATGACGCGTGCACAAACAGAGACATGTGTAACCGTTGCCCCAACAACCCCCCACAGGCCAACGAATAATAGTATGGACATATGCATGTAATGCTGCGAAGGATGTGTGGTAGTCCTCAGTATCACAGAGGTAGGTACACAGATACACTGTAATCAACCGTGACGTATGTGCACTGTACACAGCATACCTGCATGTAATACATAGTTCAATCATGTGCCACAGAAATATACACATACGAATGAGGATAGCGGATAGACAAGTGTGAATGGGACAAACTATGAACATAGGTTCATAGGTCCATAGGTACATAGTAGGCTATCTGCCCAAGGGCAGCTATAACCCTAGCCCATAGTTATGTTGCCTTTGCCAACCCTCCAGTCCAAAGATAACAATGCCTATTATACTGCTGTACCTCTGTCAAGCAGTGACAATGAAGTAATCCCTGGGGTATATCTGCAATCCCCATCCATTGGTCAAGATCCCCCTCGAACAAGGCCAGCGAGGCGCTCTGCCTCACATGTACTGGGATGTTGTTCCACAGCATAGTGAGTGTCTGGGTGATGAATCTGTCTCTCCAACACATTCCATTAATGACCGTGTCAAGGTTCACGTCACCTGCCCCTGTGGTTCTGAGGGATGTAGATCCATTAGGTGAAGCATAGTCATCAAATATGGGTCGACATGGCCTTGTATGTCAGGCACAGGTCACCACTGAGCAAGTGGTATGTGACTGAATGGAGCAGGAGTCCTGTCAGTCGGGCAGCATAACACAAATTCCTGACACCCTGCATCCGTTTGACGATGAACCTATGGGGCCTTCCCAGCTGCTGCAGGTGTCGGGTCAGATATCCTCCGAATGGGGCAATGTACTCAATCATAGGTCTAATGAGTGATGAGTACAAGGAGACGATGACCTCCCCTGATCTAGATGTGAATCCCTGCACCATCAGGTGTGCAATGTAGAAGGTCTACCTAACTACGTTAGCAACGTGTGTGTGTCGAATGAATGGTGACTGACAACCTGGGTCCCCAGATCCCTGGTAACTCCCTCTGTGCTCAGTGGATTGCCACCTATATGGCAGCAAGGGGTAACCATGTTCTTCCCGAAGGGTATGACTATGCATTTCCCGGCATTTAGCTGTAGGCCATGTCCCTGGCACCAGATATCCATATCTGTGAGGCCCTTCTGAAGGATATCTGTGTCAGATATCCGTCCCACTATGGCACCCAGTTCGCAGTCATCTGCAAACATTGTCAGCCATAACCCCCCTGTGATTGCTTGTACTTTGGAAATGTAGATGCAGAAAAAGAGTGGACCCAGGACTGAGCACCGTGGGACACCGCCTATGACCGGCTGTGAGTCTGACATGGTGCCAGCAACTATGACCATGTGGGTTGTGTCACCTAGCCAGTTTGCAACCCATCCTGCGATGTACGGGTTCACATCCAAGCCGATGGGTTTATCAATGATACCTGAGGGGGGTATTGTGTTGAAGGCCTTTGCCAGGTCGAGGTAGGCTGTATGGACTGCCCGACCCTCATCAATGGCCTCGGTGACTGTTCCTAAAATGTCAACCAAGTTTTAAACGCATGATCTGCCTTTGACCAAGCCAAACTGGGTTGGATGCAAAGTATGTAAGTCCCCTATGTTCTCATCTATGAGTTCCATTATGATCCTTCCCCATGGCTTTGCAGATAAGGCTTGTCAAACTAATGGGACGGTAATTACCAGGGTCAGTGGAGGCACTGCCCCTGTGAAGTGGGACTACAGTCGCCGTGCGCCACAACTTGGGTACGTTACCTGAGGTGAGGCTAAGATGAAACAGCCATCCTATCTGTGGGTCTAATCCCTCAATGAGTTTGTGGAGTACACAGCCGGGACACCATCTGGTCCCATGGATGCTGTGTTCACTGCCTTGGGGAGAGCATGTCCCACCTGTGCGTTACAGAAGTTTCGGGGGCCACAATCCTCTGGTACAGACATCTCTCCATGTGGGGAGGTGGGGGATGTTTGCACCGAACCTGTCAGCCAGTATGTTGGCAATGTGTGTATGTTCAGTAAACGTCACATCATCCTGAACCCAGTCTGAGCATATCTGGGAGTGTCCTCCCAGGTGTCCAACATAGCTAAAGAAGGCCGTATGATTGTCCGTCGAGTCCTTGGTGATATATCTGTCGGATTTGCCCTGGATGATGTCATGAGAGCTTGTAGTTCTTCACATATAATGAGCAAGGGTGTCATACCTTACAAGGATTCTGCTCTGTTTTGTAGTAGCTACCTCCTTTCATTGTAGAGCTTGTGTATGGCTGGGGTACACCAGACTGGATGCTTGGCATTGGTACAAAGACTCACAGTTGTGTAAGGGATTGCCTGATCCATGCATTCCTGTAGGTGCTGGTAGAAGGCATATGTAAGTGATTCAGTGGCTTGAGTAATGTTTACCACTGGCTCAGGGGCCTTAAAGGAGACCACAATAGTGTTTAGAAGTGTGAAGTCGGCTTTTGAGAAAGCCATATGTATGGTAACCGGCACCACCCACAGCATTGTATGCCAATAGCAGAAGCTATTGTCCAAATAACATATTATCATTTTGATTATTAAAGTATTCATTATTATTTATTCAGTTATTTGTTTTAGCTACTTACACTCGAAAATGCCCGGTAAGACCGGGCGAAAGTGCTCGTGATCTACTTGTTTTGGTGGTGTTATTTTGACAATAAAGTGGCGATTCTTTCCTATTGGGATTTCTGAGGATGATTTAAAGCAGTTGCTAACCTGCATCTTTGGATGTACACCATTTGGTTTCAGTTCTGAAAAACCTGGTTTTCGTAGCACTACATAATATGGGTAGTCAAACAGACATCCGCGACTGGGGAACATACAGCAGCAGTCAAACCCACTGGCCAGATGGACACAGTCCAACAAGTTCTACACTTTACATATGCACATTGGTGTCCATTGTAGGACACCAAAAATTGATCCGTACGCTATATCATCCAGCTGCTACCGTTCCACCCAGAAGAAGCGACAGCCATGACTACGGCACAGCTAGACATATGCATCACCAGTGTGTTTAAGGTTGATGACAAGTGTCCATGAAATGCAGGACATATGAACAGAAATCCCCAGATTGTCAAGTCCATAGAAGTGCGTCCACATCCCAGTCCCGCACACATGAAGGATGTGTAATGGGTACCGTCGAGGGTTGCAGCCATGGGATCGTGGGTATGCAGAAATGGGGCTCTGTGTTGATTGGCAGATAATCCGTTGTCCCGCCCCGTGGGAGGGATGTGGGTATAGCACATGCCTTACTCCCCACTAATAATGCAAAGCATCCACCGGATAATGCTAAATGCAGGTGTGAAATGTGTACAGCCCTATACCAGTGTCCAGTAGGCAATTCCCATGGATGGACAAGCGTACGACCAAGATGGCACCCATAACTGCAAACCTGGTGGAATTACACAGCTGCAGTAAGGCATAACACAGGAAATACAGATATTGACTACAGTAGACACTCCCCATACAAGGTTAGACCGCCGTGTGAATACCGGCGTACACAGCACTCAATCTGCCAGCACCAAAATGGGGATCACTCGCTGCCATACTGCGGAATAAATGGGCGACCTGTGGAACACATACTAATGGCACACCAACAACGTCAACTAGGAAGGTCAGTCAAAACCACCGGACAGATGGACACAGTCCAACAAGTTCTACACTTTACACATGCACATTGGTGTCCATTGTAGGACCCAAAAATTGATACATATGGAATATCATACAGCTGTTATCGTTCTACCAGAAGAAGCGACAGCCGTGACTACGGCACAGCTAGACATATGCACCACCAGCGTGTTTAAGGTTGATGACAAGTGTCCATGAAATGCAGGACATATGGACAGAAATCCCCAGAGTTCCGAGTCCATAGAAGTGCGCCCACATCCCAGTCCCGCACACATGAAGGATGTGTAATGGGTACCGTTGAGTGTTGCAGCCATGGGATCCTGGGTATGCAGAAATGGGGCTCGGTGTTGTTTGGCAGATAATCCATTGTCCCGCCCCGTGGGAGGGATATGGGTGTAGCACATGCCTTACTCCCCACTAATAATGCAAAGCATCCACCGGATAATGCTAAATGCAGGTGTGGAATGTGTATACAGATAGGGACTACAGTAGACACACCCCATACAAAGTCAGACCGCCATGCGAATACCGCATACAGCACCCAATCTGCCAGCAAGAAAATGGGGATCACACGCTTCCATACTGCGGAACAAATGGGCTACCTGTGGAACACATATTAATGGCACACCAACAACGTCAACTAGGAAGGTCATAGGATGGTTAAACTATGGCGTTCCCACTTATAAAGAACATCCTTCAATGAATTAGTAGGATCTACATGGTTTGGTGGTGTTAGTTTTGACAATACAGTGGCGGATATTTCCCATTGGGACCTCTGAGGTTTATTTAAACCAGTTGCTAACCTGCATCATTGGATTTACACCATTTGGGTTCATTTCAGAAAAAAATGGTTTTCGTAGCACTACATAATATGTGTAGTCAAACAGTCATCCGCGATTGGGGAACATACAGCAGCAGTCAAACCCACTGGCCAGATGGACACAGTCCAACAAGTTCTACACTTTACATATGCACATCGGTGTCCATTGTAGGACCCCAAAAATTGATCCGTATGCCACATCTACCAGCTGTGATCGAGCGACCTAGAAGGAGTGAACAGCCGTGACTACGGCACAGCTAGACATATGCACCACCAGCGTGTTTAAGGTTGATGACAAGTGTCCATGAAATGCAGGACATATGAACAGAAATCCCCAGATTGACGAGTCCATAGAGGTGCGTCCACATCCCAGTCCCGCACACCTGAAGGATGTGTAATGAGTACCGTCGAGGGTTGCAGCCATGGGATCCTGGGTATGCAGAAATGGGGCTCGGTGTTGTTTGGCAGATAATCCGTTGTCCCGCCCTGTGGGAGGGATGTGGGTATAGCACATGCCTTACTCCCCACTAATAATGCAAATCATCCACCGGAGAATGCTGAATGCAGGTGTGAAATGTGTACAGCCCTATACCAGTGTCCAGTAGACAATTCCCATGGATGGACAAGCGTACGACCAAGATGGCACCCATAACTGCAAACCCGGTGGAATTACACAGCTGCAGTAAGGCATAACACAGGAAATACAGATGGGAACTACAGTAGACACTCCCCATACAAAGTCAGACCGCCGTGCGAATACCGGCATACACAGCACTCAATCTGCCAGCACCAAAATGGGGATTACTCGCTGCTATACTGCGGAACAAATGGGCGACCTGTGGAACACATACTAATGGCACACCAACAACGTCAACTAGGAAGGTCATAGGATGGTTAAACTATGGCGTTCCCACTTATAAAGAACATCCTTCAATGAATTAATAGGATCTACATGTTTTGGTTGTGTTATTTTAACAATACAGTGGCGGAAATTTCCTATTGGGACATCTGAGGATTAGTTAAAGCAGTTGGTAACCTGCATCATTGGATTTACACCATTTGGGTTCAGTTTAGAAAAACCTGGTTTACGTAGCACTACATAATATGGGTAGTCAAACAGACATCCGCGATTGGGGAACATACAGCAGCAGTCAAACCCACTGGCCAGATGGACACAGTCCAACAAGTTCTACACTTTACATATGCACATTGGTGTCCATTGTAGGACCCCAAACATTGATCCGTACGCAATGTCAACCAGCTGCGATCGAGACCCAGAAGAACTGACAGCCGTGACTACGGCACAGCTAGACATATGCACCACCAGCGTGTTCAAGGTTGATGACAAGTGTCCATGAAATGCAGGACATATGAACAGAAATCCCCAGATTGTCGAGTCCATAGAAGTGCATCCACATCCCATTCCCGCACATGAAGGATGTGTAATGGGTACCGCCGAGGGTTGCAGCCATGGGATCCTGGGTATGCAGAAATGGGGCTCGGTGTTGTTTGGCAGATAATCCATTGTCCCGCCCCGTGGGAGGGATGTGGGTGTAGCACATGCCTTACTCCCCACTAATAATGCAAAGCATCCACCGGATAATGCTAAATGCAGGTGTGAAATGTGTACAGCCCTATACCAGTGTCCAGTAGGCAATTCCCATGGATGGACAAGCGTACGACCAAGATGGCACCCATAACTGCAAACCTGGTGGAATTACACAGCTGCAGTAAGGCATAACACAGGAAATACAGATAGGGACTACAGTAGACACTCCCCATACAAAGCCAGACCGCCGTGCGAATACCGGCGTACACAGCACTCTATCTGCCAGCACCAAAATGGGGATCACTCGCTGCCATATTGCGGAACAAATGGGCGACCTGTGGAACACATACTAATGGCACACCAACAATGTCAACTAGGAAGGTCATAGGATGGTTAAACTATGGTGTTCCCACTTATAAAGAACATCCTTCAATGAATTAATAGGATCTACATGTTATGGTGGTGTTATTTTGACAATACAGTGGCGGATATTTCCTATTGTGACTTCTGAGGATTATTTAAAGCAATTGCTAACCTGCATCTTTGGATGTACACCATTTGGTTTCAGGTTTGAAAAACCTGGATGTCGTAGCACTACATAATATGGGTAGTCAAACAGACATCCGCGATTGGGGAACATACAGCAGCAGTCAAAACCACTGGCCAGATGGACACAGTCCAACAAGTTCTACACTTTACATATGCACATTGGTGTCCATTGTAGGACCCCAAAAATTTAACCCTATGCAATATCTACCAGATGCGAGCGAGCGACCCTGAAGGAGTAACAGCCGTGACTACGGCACAGCTAGACATATGCACCACCAGCGTGTTTAAGGTTGATGACAAGTGTCCATGAAATGCAGGACATATGAGCAGAAATCCCCAGATGGTCGAGTCCATAGAAGTGCCCACATCCCAGTCCCGCACACATGAAGGATGTGTAATGGGTACCATCGAGGGTTGCAGCCATGGGATCGTGGGTATGCAGAAATGGGGCTCGGTGTTGTTTGGCAGATAATCCGTTGTCCCGCCCCGTGGGAGGGATGTGGGTATAGCACATGCCTTACTCCCCACTAATAATGCAAAGCATCCACCGGATAATGCTAAATGCAGGTGTGAAATGTGTACTGCCCTATACCAGTGTCCAGTAGGCAATTCCCATGGATGGACAAGCGTACGACCAAGATGGCACCCATAACTGCAAACCTGGTGGAATTACACAGCTGCAGTAAGGCATAACACAGGAAATACAGATAGGGACTACAGTAGACACTCCCCATACAAAGTCAGACCGCCGTATAATACCGCATACACAGCACTCAATCTGCCAGCACCAAAATGGGGATCACTCACTTCCATACCACGGAACAAATGGGTGACCTGTGGAACACATACCAATGGCACAATAACAACTTCAGCTAGGAAGGTCATAGGATGGTTAAACTATGGCGTTCCCACTTATAAAGAACATCCTTCAGTGAATTAATAGGATTAATGTCAATTGACCATGGAATACACCTAATCAACATCAAAGAACCACTGGCACCTTATGGCACACAATCCAAAACACACATAGGTAGATGAAACAGTCAACGTAGACATTGTCCAGGACAGGTCACAAATGGTATACAAAGGTTCCTTCATAGACATGTAAGCTTTCACCCGTAGGTCTGGCCAGACTTACACATAACATAAAAGCATTCAGGCTTTAAATATCCCCCCTTACACTTTCATTGGTCAATTTCTCAGCAAACAATGAACATTTAACCACAGCATATAAAGCACAGACGCAATGTTAACTACACACACATATATTAACATCTCCAAATCATCCTATTAACACATGTATTATATGATATTGTACTATGCCTAATACTCATCAATCAAAGATCTAACAATATATATAGAAGATATGTATATCATATCAATGTAATACAGTGGTAAACAACTGAAAGAGTGGACTAATGTGTGTTAACTGTATATCTGTACCTAAACTACATTCCTGTTACGGGGGTTTAAGCCACCTGCTTCTCAAAAGAGGCTTCATCAGTGTTTCATCAGTCAGCCCTGGTGTGTGGTCAACCCTCCACCTAATAATCCATCTAAATCCGCATTCTAAAGCATAGTTGATGAGGTCCCCCCTCTGGTATTATAACCTAGCCTTCAGAAACACTGAATGTAAATGTATGCCTTGTGATGTGCTCATAGCCGGCCGTAGGCATACGCCAATCCTGCGGCTGCCTAGGGCGGCACACTAGTAGGGCCACCTGTCTAGTAGGTATGTCATGTAGGTACACCAGGATGGGGGCACCATGTGTTGTGGTGGTGGGCGCCATGGAGCCCCATAGCCTAGGGCAGCGGTCGATCTAAGGCCACTGCCATAGGAGGGGTAGTACGGTCTGCAGGTATGTGCAGACGTGCACATGAAACAGCGGTCCACAAGGATTACCCATAGTGGCGACACCTGCACAGATGGCTATAGCAGGACACACACACGACCATGAATACAGCACAGTTAGACATACACACACCATAAATAGGCAATTATACACAAGGTTTATGGCGTGTACGGGTACAGTGTCAGTACAGCAAGGATAGCTATCTGCCACGATATCCAGCAGATGTCTCTAGGGTGTTCTGGAATACGGACGTTGCATGGACAATGAGTGGATATGCATTGTACCACAGTTCTATGTGTCAGCCGTGCAAATATGCAATACATGGGACAGACAGCTGTCCATGCAAGAGCAGCTTATGGGCACAACATAGGTATGTAGATATACAATGACAGAGATACAGACGGACACATGTGGCAAGGCCGTGAGTGTAACGCATACAGCACCACCCCACCACACCATAGCAGGGTGCACGTGGAGAACACGCCACGAGGTCGCCAACCACAGCAGGCACACAGGCAGTCCACGAGCTGCGACTCACCATCCACAAACACAGGGATGGCGGCAGGATATGAGTGTTCTGCGGAAACTCTAAAGCCATACCCTATGAACCCATGCGGCTGGGAGCATAGACACACACACACATCTGGCAGGCATGGTGATTGACCACACCCCACATACCCAACCGCACAACAGTATGACACAGGTATGGAACGCTCACGTGGGACCACCGAACACAGCACCGCCAGAGGCACATGTCCAGGTGGGTGACAACATCCATAAAGGAATAGCCGCCGATAGCCAAGGTATGTGTTGCCAAGCGTCTAAAATAACTACACTCTACTAGGGAAGCTGTGAACACACACACCCACACACACACGGGAAGGGCCGAGTCGAACCTACGCCTACCTACATGTACTCACTACAGCATGATGCATTTACAGAATGCGCTACCGAGATTACTGAGCACAGTGCTGTCAGAGGCATACTTCTAGGCGGGTGACATCATCCGTAAGGGAATAGCTGACAATAGCCAAGGTATGTGTTGCAAAGCGTCTAAAAGCATGTTCATCTGCAGAGGCAGCTGGAAACACACACACACACACACACACACACGGGAAGGTCCTGAGTCGAACCTACGCCTACCTACATGAACTCACTACAGCATGATGCATTTACAGAACGTGCTACCGAGATTACTGAGCACAGTGCTGTCAGAGGCATACTTCTAGGTGGGTGACATCATCCGTAAGGGAATAGCTGACAATAGCCAAGGTATGTGTTGCAAAGCGTCTAAAAGCATGTTCATCTGCAGAGGCAGCTGGAAACACACACACACACACACACCTCACACACACAAGGAAGGTCCTGGAGTCGAACCTACGCCTACCTACATGAACTCACTACAGCATGATGCATTTACAGAACGCTACCGAGATTACTGAGCACAGCGCTGTCAGAGGCATACTTCTAGGCGGGTGACATCATCCGTAAGGGAATAGCTGACAATAGCCAAGGTATGTGTTGCGGCGTGTAAAGCATGTTCATCTGCAGAGGCAGCTGGAAACACACACACACACACACACACACTCAGGGAAGGTCCGGGAGTCGAACCTACGCCTACCTACATGAACTCACTACAGCATGATGCATTTACAGAACGCGCTACCGAGATTACTGAGCACAGTGCTGTCAGAGGCATACTTCTAGGCGGGTGACATCATCCGTAAGGGAATAGCTGACAATAGCCAAGGTATGTGTTGCGGCATCTAAAGCATGTTCATCTGCAGAGGCAGCTGGAAACACACACACACACACACACACACACACACAGGGAAGGTCCTGGAGTCGAACCTACGCCTACCTACATGAACTCACTACAGCATGATGCATTTACAGAACGCGCTACTGAGATTACTGAGCACAGCACTGTCAGAGGCATACTTCTAGGTGGGTGACATCATCCGTAAGGGAATAGCTGACAATAGCCAAGGTATGTGTTGCGAAGCGTGTAAAAGCATGTTCATCTGCAGAGGCAGCGGAAAACACACACACACACAAACACACACCCAGGGAAGGTCCGGGAGTCGAACCTACGCCTACCTACATGAACTCACTACAGCATGATGCATTTACAGAACGCGCTACCGAGATTACTGAGCACAGTGCTGTCAGAGGCATACTTCTAGGCGGGTGACATCATCCGTAAGGGAATAGCTGACAATAGCCAAGGTATGTGTTGCGAAGCATCTAAAAGCATGTTCATCTGCAGAGGCAGCTGGAAACACACACACACACACACACAGGGAAGGGCCGGCAGTCGAACCTACGCCTACCTACATGAACTCACTACAGCATGATGCATTTACAGAACGGCCTACCGAGATTACTGAGCACAGTGCTGTCAGAGGCATACTTCTAGGCGGGTGACATCATCCGTAAGGGAATAGCTGACAATAGCCAAGGTATGTGTTGCGAAGCATCTAAAAGCATGTTCATCTGCAGAGGCAGCTGGAAACACACACACACACACACGGGGAAGGGCCGGGAGTCGAACCTACGCCTACCTACATGAACTCACTACAGCATGATGCATTTACAGAACGTGCTACCGAGATTACTGAGCACAGCACTGTCAGAGGCATACTTCTAGGCGGGTGACATCATCCGTAAGGGAATAGCTGACAATAGCCAAGGTATGTGTTGTTGCGCGCCTAAAAGCATGTTCATCTGCAGAGGCAGCTGGAAACACACACACACACACACACACACAGGAAGGTCCGGAGTCGAACCTATGCCTACCTACATGAACTCACTACAGCATGATGCATTTACAGAACGCTACCGAGATTACTGAGCACAGTGCTGTCAGAGGCATACTTCTAGGCGGGTGACATCATCCGTAAGGGAATAGCTGACAATAGCCAAGGTATGTGTTGCAGCATCTAAAGCATGTTCATCTGCAGAGGCAGCTGGAAACACACACACACACACACACACACAGGGAAGGGCCGGGAGTCGAACCTATGCCTATCTACATGACCTCACTACAGCATGACGCATTTACAGAACGCGCTACCGAGATTACTGAGCACAGCGCTGTCAGAGGCATACTTCTAGGCGGGTGACATCATCCGTAAGGGAATAGCTGACAATAGCCAAGGTATGTGTTGCGGCGCCTAAAAGCATGTCCATCTGCAGAGGCAGCTGGAAACACACACACACACACACACACACACAGGGAAGGTCCGAGATTCGAACCTAAACCTACCTACATGAACTCACTACAGCATGATGCATTTACAGAACGCTACCGAGATTACTGAGCACAGCTGTCAGAGGCATACTTCTAGGCGGGTGACATCATCCGTAAGGGAATAGCTGACAATAGCCAAGGTATGTGTTGCGAAGCGTCTAAAGCATGTTCATCTGCAGAGGCAGCTGGAAACACACACACACACACACACACACACACACAGGGAAGGGCCGAGTCGAACCTACGCCTACCTACATGAACTCACTACAGCATGATGCATTTACAGAACGCTACCGAGATTACTGAGCACAGCGCTGTCAGAGGCATACTTCTAGGCGGGTGACATCATCCGTAAGGGAATAGCTGACAATAGCCAAGGTATGTGTTGCGGGCCTAAAGCATGTTCATCTGCAGAGGCAGCTGGAAACACACACGCACACACACACACACACACACACAGGGAAGGGCCGGAGTCGAACCTACGCCTACCTACATGAACACACTACAGCATGATGCATTTACAAAACGCTACCGAGATTACTGAGCACAGTGCTGTCAGAGGCATACTTCTAGGCGGGTGACATCATCCGTAAGGGAATAGCTGACAATAGCCAAGGTATGTGTTGCGGCGCCTAAAAGCATGTTCATCTGCAGAGGCAGCTGAAAACACACACACACACACACACACACACACACAGGGAAGGGCCGAGTCGAACCTACGCCTACCTACATGAACACACTACAGCATGATGCATTTACAGAACGCACTACCGAGATTACTGAGCACAGCGCTGTCAGAGGCATACTTCTAGGCGGGTGACATCATCCGTAAGGGAATAGCTGACAATAGCCAAGGTATGTGTTGCGAAGCATCTGAAAGCATGTTCATCTGCAGAGGCAGCTGGAAACACACACACACACACACACACACACACGGAAGGGCCGGGAGTCGAACCTACGCCTACCTACATGAACACACTACAGCATGATGCATTTACAGAACGCGCTACCGAGATTACTGAGCACAGCACTGTCAGGAGGCATACCCCTAGGTGGGTGGTATCATCTGCAGAGGCAAGGCAGCCGATAGGGAATGAAGACAGAGTGCGCAGTCACACAGCATGTTACCATCCCAAGGTGGCCGTACAGTAACACGGTAGTGCTGCAGTCGTGAATACCAACTAACTACGGAGCAGTACATCACGACATGAATACGGGATGCACCACATACAGTATACCCTATGAGAGGGCATCCCGCGTGCAGGATGTAGGCAGCCATTGTGGCATAACAACCACATATGAGTCACCTGGATGGTCACCATGGCTATGCAGGATGCCATTGGCCATGGCTACACGCCTAGTAGCAGACATCGGTGCCGACTGTAGTGTACCCCGAATGGTGTACTGGCCATGCCTCTCACACCAGCGGTTGCGAAGGGAGACAGACATGCTCACGGGTATCAACGCAGACGGGCGCTGTGTGCACTGTACTGTGTGTCCATCTACACAGCTGCTTACTGGGCATGCTCAGACACTTAGAATCTGCACAGTGCAGACATGCATACACATGGGGCGACGGCATGGGAGGCAGAATGTGGACCGTCGTGTGTCCACCCACACAACAGCAACCCGCCATGCCACAGACGTGGCAGTTGCGAAGGGAAACAGGCATGCACACGGGTATCAATGCAGACGGGCGGTGTGCACTGTACTGTGTGTCCATCTACACAGCTGCTTACTGGGCATGCTCAGACACTTAGAATCTGCACAGTGCAGACATGCATACACATGGGGCAATGGCATGGGAGGCAGAATGTGGACCGTCGTGTGTGTCCACCCACACAACAGCAACCCGGCCATGCCACAGATGTGGCAGTTGCGAAGGGGAAACAGGCATGCACACGGAATATCAATGCAGACGGGCGCGGTGTGCACTGTACTGTGTGTCCATCTACACAGCTGCTTACTGGGCATGCTCAGACACTTAGAATCTGCACAGTGCAGACATGCATACACATGGGGCGATGGCATGGGAGGCAGAATGTGGACCGCCGTGTGTCCACCCACACAACAGCAACCCGCCATGCCACAGACGTGGCAGTTGCGAAGGGGAAACAGGCATGCACACGGGTATCAATGCAGACGGGCGGTGTGCACTGTACTGTGTGTCCATCTACACAGCTGCTTACTGGGCATGCTCAGACACTTAGAATCTGCACAGTGCAGACATGCATACACATGGGGCGATCATGGGAGGCAGAATGTGGACCGCCGTGTGTGTCCACCCACACAACAGCAACCCGCCATGCTCACACACGTAGTATGTGCTACGCGTCCGCATGCAGACGGAGTGCACACACCGCAAGTCACGCCAGGTAAACCTGCACATGCACAGGGTGGACACACATGCAGTCACACGTACACACACAGATGACAGCACAGGAGTCACGGGTGCAGGCTGAACATGTACACACTGTAGTGAACACTGTAGCTGCTATGCCAGCACCATGTCATCGGTGCAGCAGTATGCCTCACGGTCCAGCAACTGCATGTGACATATGTCCAGAAGACTATGTGGCGGTGTACGTCCATCGTGCAGAGTACACATGTACTATCAATGATCCCACAGGTGTGATGTAGTCCACCCATACCGGTATACATGGACAGGCATGCTCCACACATACCACGGGCCTGACACAGATATGACACATGACTGCAGCTGTACCACAGTGAAACAATGTCCGGATATGTCACATATGTGATTTCCTGGCTGTGTGCATGGACTGCACGCAGGACACATACGAAGCCTGTGATGTACCACATGCATAACACAGGCGCACGCTGTAATACACACACGAAGGGAAGGCGGACACATGTCTGTGGTATGCACCCCTACAGGGTGTAGCGGTGTTCACTGGGACACATACCCTTGTACAGTTTGCCTGTGACAGCTGTGATACCATACCACAGTCCATGTTCCATGTATGTTGACACACATGTCACAACGTAGCAATGCATACACACATGGCAACAGGGGATACATGTGACACGTGTACTGTGCACGGTGCAGCCGTGCATGAGCGGTGTCCGTGTCCGTAACACAGTTGCAACCCCTACCACATGCATACCCATCATGGGGCCATCATATGGTGGCATAGTAACAGCACGCATGGCAGTCTGTGTGTACACCATGTGTTTAAACACCTGTCCACATGCATGTGTGCAGGTGCTGGTCACAGGTGTGTCACACACCATCCTACCCTGCCATGTGCATACAGTCTGCTATGTCGCCTTTACATGACAGCGCTGCCATGATGCATACCCATGCGTGATCGACCATATGTCACATTGCCACTGTAACCCCTACCACCTCCCAAGTGCAGATATTGGCACAGCTGCCAGATACAGTGGTAGTACGCAGGATGCACCACATACCGCTGCACGCCTGCACATATCCCATGTAGCGGTGTGGCATTCCTAGCACCAACATGTGTGCAGGAATGTGTGCCCATGTATGCCACAGATCGGGGACTATGTGCCACGTGCCACACATCACTGTACACCATGGTAGAGATCTGTACCTACCTCAGTGTGGGGTGCATCGATGTGGATGGTGCAGTACATGCAACACGCCATCCCTCCGTAGACATGTGTGGCCACCACCATGTCAGTGTGTCAACATGTGTGTATGTCTGCTGCCTGTTGTGAGGGTGTATGCAGATATAGTGTTGTGACTGGACACTGACCACACAGGGTGACCATCCCACTGGTGCTGCATTGTACAGCCCTGTCAATGCCATACCCGTGCGCCTTACTGGCCACCTGTGCGAGACCACCCCTATGACATGGCGCATGGGTGCATTGTCTTGTGAGGGTGCTGACCACACAGACAGGTGTCCCCATCTGCACACAATGGTGTGTGTGCCATAGAGGTGTACGCACCGCGATTGCGGGCATATTCCTGTACCGTACAGCATCCGACTGCTGCACACCGTGCACCACAGCTGACAGGTGACACCTGCGGTCAGTAGCCAGCACACCGCGCACGACACCTGCAGAATGTCACCATACCTGTACTGTGTCATGCCATGTATGTGATGTCTCTGTCCACCGTAGCCTGTGGCACCGACCACAGGCGGCAGGTGCAGTATATGTGTGGACATGTGCCATGTACCGTAAGCAACGTTACACTGTATCCGCCCGTGCTCCGCAGGTTTATGTGTATAACCTCTCTTCTTGCAATCCCGACTGTCTGTTCTCTATATCACAAAAGCTCTGCACCTGCTCCCATAGTATTCCTACATAGGTAAAGTACATGTATACTAAATGGAGTACTACACTGGCCTAGAATCCCCTTGTGTACCCACTTCCCTATAGGTGCCTTCTGACCCGTTACACAGCAAATGCATTCACGCTCTCTGGCATGTCAAGGGTCAATTGCTAGCGACCTCTCCTGTTCAGATGGTGAATCTGGGCCCTGGGCACTGTTACAGGTGCCTCATGGACACGGACAAGCCGCACCTCCCCAATGAACATAATACATGTGACAGATGCAACTATATAGCCAGACAGGGGCTGTGCTCTCTCAAACCATGACCGCAAGACCAAGCGGGAGGGAGGGACACCATGCACACCACAAACCCAGTGTCACATGTGACTATCGCAAATGCTAATCAAACACATGAACACACTAAGACATACCTGGAGGCACTGTTAAAACATGTCACGAACCTAACGAGCCCTCTGAAGCAGACACACAAGCAACTGCCTCCACAAGACATAGGACATGCAACACATAGTTCTCAACGCCAGTGTGCTAAACTGTCAGAGCCCCAAAGGCAACACACACACTGCCAGACACACTTGTAATGGGTGACGCCACTGTCAGACACACCGACGTCCCACCCACCAGACTGAACAAGGGAATGATCACAGTAGGCTGCCTGCCGGGCGCTGGAATCCGCCACATAACACACGCACTCAGGTCACTCCGCAGCATGTACAGGTATGACGCAGTCATTGCCCATGCTGGTGTCAACGACTGGAGACATACCACCCTGGGATACATTAAAGGAGACATAGAGGGCCACTCAGATTGTGTAGCCCAGGCCGGCATGTCCCTGACCCTGGGCAGTATCCCACCCTCATCAAGTATGATGCCACTATACTGGCTCCAAGTGGTCACCCTTGATAATGTGCCTGGTTACCTGGTCAGTCTGAGGGGATCCAGATTCCTCATACCTGGGATGACATGCTTGGCACGCCACGCCTTCGCAAGGTATGGCTCGCACCTGTCGCCCCTGGTCTTCAAGGGTTTGGCTAAGGCACCTGCCACCCCCACAGTGCCCACTGCAGGCAAGGCTGGAATGATAAACCTACCACCCTACACTACAAACCTGGAGAACAGACAGGGTAATACTGCTCAGTGCCAGTGGTCTACGCCAAGCTGCACACCCTCAAATGCCCTCCTCAGTATGGAGGACATCGATGTCAGTGCTGTGACTGAAACATTGATCAGGGCTGCTGAGAGCACCCCAGCACTATCGGGTCATACCCCATATCACGCTGCTCAGGACCATAACCCGGACCTAACACAGAAGGAGGGGAGTCTCCATTTCCATGAAGGATACACACACCTCCAGGTTGGCAGAAATGCACGTAGCAGCGGGAATATCCAGGTGCAATTAACCATGGGTAGGACTGCCCTACAGTTTGTTGCATGCTACAGACCACCCTCCCAAACCCAGGATACCTGCACAGCCTTCCTGAAGACACTGGTGAGTGTGAATGCTCTCACAACACCGCCATATTGGGTGACATCAACCACCCATACATAGACCGAACATTACCCAGGACACAACACCCTACACCAAAGGTCCCAGGTGTTTATACACCTGAATGCTGTGGAACAACCATGCACCATACCCACAAGGGGGGGAAGTATACTAGTTCTGATCATCACACATGGGGACGATATGCTCCACACAGGATGTACATCCCTCAATGGTGAGGTCAGACCATATAGTGAACTCACTGGAGATCCGCATCCTGCACCCAACACCCGGCATGAGAGACCACAGTGACGACCTCTCCACAGCGAACCACACACGTCATACGACCGGTGTGGTACCCTACAAGGCCTCCATGCCAGTGGTAAACACAGGCCACACTGATGAAACCCTTACAAATGCCTTCTATGAGCACCCCCAGGAATGTCTGCACCAAGCGATCCTGATAACATCAGGACCTTGTCCACCGAAGGCAGGCACATGGTCTGGTGGACCCCAGCCATTGACAAACCGTACAACAAGAGTTGAGAGCTAATACATGACAGAGCAATATCAGTACCAGGGAAGGCATCACTGATTAATACCGGCGTTAACATACGATCACTCATACAATCATCCAAGGCTGCCTGTGGGACTGGTACTGCAAAGGACACATAAGACAACCATAGGGCCTTCCTTAGCTATGGTAGGAACATGGGTGGAAGCACACAGTTATGCCCGGAATTACTCCAGAATGGTACAATGATCACTGAACCCACAGACATTGTCAACAAACCAGCGGACATGTTCCATGCATACATCTACCCCCCCCCAAGAGGGGACGTATCCATCCCACCAGAGTCTAGCCTCCCAAACATCCCGTATGCCCAGGAGAGAGCTGATATCTGTTAAGCAGTGAACACAGCATCAATGGGACCAGATGGTGTCCCCGGCTGTGTGCTACACAACCTCATTGAGGCCCTCACCCCGCACATAAGGCTGCTGTTTCATCTTAGCCTTACTACGGGCTACGTCCCCGATGGATGGCATATGGCAACTGTGGTCCCACTACACCAGGGTAGTGCTCTTATGGACTCTAGACATCCCTGCCCTATCAGCTTGACAAGCCTTGTCTGCAAAGCTGTGGGGAGGTCCATACTGGAGCCCATAAATAAAGACATTGGTGTACAGCAAATACCGTAACATACCCACATCGGCTTAGTCAAGGGCAGATCCTGCCTCCCAAACCTGGTCGACCTGTTTGGAGGAGCCACTAAGGCCATTGATGGGGTACGCCGGTTTGCACAGACTACCATGACCTGGCGGAGCGCTCAAACCACACTCCACGGGCATCATAGAAAGGCTCACCAGCGTAGATGTGGAGACATATGTCACACGATGGTTTGCCAACTGGATGGAGGTCAAACCCCACAGGGTTTGTGTTCCTGGTGCCATGTCAGACTCCAAGCTGGTCCCAAGTGGTGGCCCACAGGGCTCAGTCCTGGGCCCCCTCCTGTTCGGCATTCAACTTTCCAATGTGCATGCAAACATAGGGGGATTGTGGCAGACAAGGTATGCAGATGACTGCACACCGCCACCATACTCAACACCCCATCAGACACGGACATCCACCTGGGGTCTCATAGAAATGGATAACTGGTGCCAGAGCCATGGCCTGATGCTACATGCCAGGGAAGGTATAGACCTACCCTTTGGGAAAGACATGTTCACCCCGACTTACCATATAGGTGGTAATCCATTAAACATGGTGGACGTGATCAGGGACATGGGTACCAAACCTGTCGGTAACCTCTCTCGACACTCACATTGCCAATGTGGTTGGGAAGACATTCCACTGTGCCCACCTGGTCATGAAGGGATTCACATCCACATCAGGGGAGGTCATTGTACCCCTGTACTCTTCACACATCAGACCAATGATTGCGTACAACGTCACATTTGGAATGTACCTAATCTGACACCTGCAGCACTCGGAAGGACCTCAAACGTTCCACAACACAGGGATAAAGGTGTTGAGGCATATGTCACACGCTGCCCGACCGAGGGGACTCCGGCTGTATACCTACGCAGCCCGCCTGCTCTGAGGTGATCTGTGCCTGACATACACGGCCATGTCCGACCTGGGTGACATGGACATGTTCCACCTCCTAGGCTCCAAACAAACACGGGCACAGAAGCAACTGACAGAAACCTCAACACGGACATAAATAGGACATGCTGGGGGGACAGGGTCATCGCCCAGAGACCCCCTACAACATGGAAAAGATTCCCAGCCCATGTGAAGCAGAGCCCCTGACTGACTTTGTCCAAGAGTAATCCTGATGTGTGATCGTAGGTATGCGCCAGGCATCATCTCTGTGTCACTGCTGGACAGAGGGACAGCGGACCGATGGATGTAGTATCCTCATCCTAAGGGGTGGTGAAAGCCACACACACTCTGGCTAGGCTTACACATGCCGTAGGGCACATAGCCTGGTATGTACCTATGCGCCTATGTACCTATGTAGGGGTCCATGCAGGTTGCGGGTACCTGTGGTATGCTGATATTGCCAGATGTGCCTGTGGGTAACCCACAGCTACATGTGGAGGACTGATAACAGTGCTCCCAGTAGGCACATGCAAGTACACCATATTTGGCATACAGGTTAACAGAACCAACATGGTGCTACACATGTAACCGCCACGCATACCGTGTACACAGATCAATGTATGCTGCACCTGCACTACATGGTATGTCTGCTGCATGATGTCAGTACACAACCCACGTCACATACGCACCTGTCACCTGTCATACACAACCACTGCAACATACACATCACGCACTATGCGGACACAGGTATCACATACACCTCTCACTATCTTGTCCACCCTGTGCATCAGAATATGTTTGCATAACCGTGCACCGATGGTGTGGATGACAGTGCTGTGGCAGAGGCTTCATCATATGCACAGGGTGATATGTGTGCCGGGGCATAGGCTGTACCAATGGATGACATCATGTGTGTGTGTAAGGGCCAGTGCATTTACTGGGCATGACTGTGCAGAATGCATGTGGATGTGGTGGAGCCCTACAGTTGTGTCTGCTGTGTGTGGGTATGTGTGTACACAGTTCAGCCATCTGTGATGCCTACACGGGTATACTTGGCAGCCCCAGACTGTACAGTGCAGGTTGTACGGCTCACTGTGTCCGCCTGCGCCACGTGACCCGTGCCTGCCTGGGGTCGCACGGGCACTACCGGTGGAGGTATGGAGTGGCCACTCCGATGACACATGTCCGCTGGAACCATGTCCACGCTGGGACCGCCAGGCCACGCCCACGTGGCCTGCTGTGTCCTGGTGTGGTTGGTGTAGCACCAGCTGCACTGCTGCTGCTACCAGCACTGTGTAAGTGGGCATGAGAGGTGGCACGCACACGCCGACCTGCACTAGGTGGTGTTGCTGGCCCACGCCACGTGTCCTACGCCTCACCCCTACCAGGTGTTCCAGCACAGACAGCTCACGCCGGATTGACATGCCTCGGTCGAGGATTCCAACCATCTCACCTAATCGCCTATCCAGAACATCGGCAAGCTGCTGTTGAGCATTCGCCAATGACTGGATGTTCTCATTTAGGAACGGATTGCGCCCTCTGCAGCCTCTGCCCTTCTTGGTTCTGCCGCTCAGCACGTGCCTGTGCCGCCATTACAGTCTGGAACATGCGCCTGGTGATACCAGCTGCTGCACCCTGTACGGCAGGTGCATGTCTACCAGAGCTCCTCCTACGAGCAGCACCAGCCACATGCCTGTGTGGCACATCACCAGTCATTACACTGGCAACATGGTGTGTACCCGCACCTTCTGTAGCCACCACACATTCCTGCTCAATGCCAACAGACGCTGACTGTCCTTCCTCTATGGGCAACGGTGATGTGGTATGTGTCGGCATCTGAACCGTGTGCGGAGATGAAGGGGACATAGGTGGGATGTTAATCAATGGCACAGCTTCTGCCCGTGACGACCCTGCCTGTGCCTCATGCATATGGTCATCACCGCTAGTATCTGTGGGGACACTAGCATCAGATGGACCGCAGGAGGGGAACGCACCTACAGCACCTGTGAATACAAAGACATACTGTAAGATACATTACACACACGCAGACACACACACACACACACACACACACACACACACAGACACACACACACACACACACACACACACACATGCGGAGACACACACACGCTGACACACACACGCAGACACACACACATGCAGACACATCATGCATGTGATATTGCAGATGGCATGCAGCATTCCCACACCACAGCTCAGTGAATGCAGGCCAGACATTAATAGTGGTAGTATGCATACTGCCCTGGGGTGCACACTACATCAAGCAGGTGTCATTTCAGTAGGCATGCAGTACACACATTCATGGTAGTTTGCATGCATCACCGTGATACACCGTGTGGCCACAGGCGGGTTAACAGTACACATGGCTGGCGCCACTTTGTCATGTACTCCGCCAACATGTGCGATAACATGTGGACATGTGACAATGGTGTCCCACCACATGCACCACATCAAACTGGACGTCACAGTGCAGTGTTATGTGTACAGGCTACAGATAGAATGCATGTGTAACAAGGATGTCTGTGCAGGTGTGGTTGGTGTGAGCTGTGTACATAGCTGTACAGTGGGGAGTACGGGCACTGTGCCACTGCATGGCAGCAAGACACAGGTATGTTTCTGTGCGATGCGTAACATGGACGCATTGCATTGCCATGTCTGCAACACAGTCATGCTGTTCCACAGCACGATATCGTAAACATTGGTCGCACCTCCAGTGTCTGCAGACAGGCATTTCGCTTGTCTGGTGTACCACATCAGATGTACAGGGGGTCCACTACAGCTATGATCGCACTATGTGTGGACAGGGTGCAACGGTGACTACCCACTGCAGATGTACTGTGTGGCAACATGCCTGTGGGTATCACCCATGGCCATGTTTGACTGGGTCATGGACAATTGTGTGTGATGGGCATCGTGTACACATCCCTGTGGTGGCCCATGTGACATACACCCATACTAGTCTGAGGTGTCACAATCCCGAAGGCTATGCAGACATTGTGGATGTCTGCTATGTCATGCGTAGGTCATGTCATGGTGTGACAATGTTGCAGACAGAACACCACGCGCATGGGACATGTCATGTGCCATGTCACAATGTGTGCACACAATGCAGGGGCATAGGTCACATTGGTAACACCTGTGTGCTGGCCAGATCACAGCTCACTATGTGGTACTGTGTGCATACCGCAAATGGCATTCCGATGCATACTACACATGCAGCCATTGTAGAACACCTCCACCATTGTATGCATAGCTGACTGCACATATCACACCGATGGGTTATGTGGTGTCATGCCGGTGTATACTAACGGTTGTATCTACTGTACATGGGTGGCGTGTGTCGGGTGGTGCAACCTGTATACCGTGACTGGAGCAGACCCAGGTGTGCATGTCATACCTGGCCACATGGGGAATATCTATACACTGTAACATGCCTATTACTAGCAACAGTCTCACCTGCGACGGACCCATGGCTGTGCGACACGCCAGAGGTACCTGTATAGGGCGACACAACAGTATACACATTATCCATTACTGTAGCCACAGTAAGCACTGTGCATGTCACATCATGTACCTGTGTGGTAGCATGTGTTATGCACATGTCTGCAAACACAACGTAGCATACTGTAGTATGCAGCTTGTGTGGCCATATACCTGGCATGTGTTGGTACATTATGTGGTGTACTATGACACCCACACCTACGCCAGTTATCATACACACATGCAAGACTGACTTACCAGGCAGCTCCAGGCTCGTTGGTTGGGAGACACCCACCTCCACGATGGCAGCGAGTGTTTCTGCATGTTGTTCCTGGGTGTCCCCAGACTGGCCAGGAGCTCCTCCGTGTGTGAGTGGGTGCTGGGTTGGTGGCCCACCACCTGTCCCACCTTGTTCTCTGGCGATTGCGTGGCACGCTGTTTCGCTGCCGTATTAGGTCTGTGCAGTGTCGGCGATCTGCTGGTAGGTGCGGTTGTTGCCACCCACGTTGTTCACCCTCCCGCGCATATCCTGCCACACGCCGTCCCGCTGCTGTGCTTGTTGTGGCACATGGCTGAATAGTAGCTCGTAGTTGTCATGGAGCAACGGTATAATCACGCCATCCTCCTGGCGACTGAAGGCTGGCAGCCGGAACGTGGCATTATCTGTAAGACATAATGATGGTGACAGGTCACATTTACACTGATGTACTGGCATACTGCTGGACATACATTGCTATGACATGTACAACATCTGCACAGTAATCTCTGCGATGCATCATGGCAGTGACACAGCTGACGGTTGCCGCCACACCATTAAGCAGTGGGTTTCATATCATATCTGTGTGTCAACTCATCACACTGTACACACACCATGTTGATGGTAGCCTGCTGTGGACATGTGTACCTGCCTGCACCTGTGTTCATACCAGTTGGCACGTGTCCCAATGTGACAACAGTTCTACTGTTCACCTGGATGCTGTGTATATGTCACTAGGCATCACGTACGCGGCCATTATGAACGCCAGCGTGGCACTGCACACATACACATGGACACCTGTACATGCATGTGTTGTGCCATGTACATCTACACAGCACTGTACGGGTGTTGGCCAACCTGCCACGGCTCACCTGTATTGCACATGTGATACACATGGGACATTGTGTAACCATGTGACATTAGCAGGAAAGGTCATGCATAGCATGTGCGCACGCATGTTGTTCACACCAACACACAGCACCTGTGACACCACAGGGTGCATCAGTGCCACATTACTGCTGTGGACGGTTGATAGTGCAAGTGCCATTTGTCCATCGCACCATGTAGGACTGTGATAGCACGTGCAGCCTTGCTGGGCAGGGCTGCATGGTATGGCAGGGTATGTCACATACATGGCACTGGGATGTGTCCCACCTGGGGGGTACTGATATTGGCAGGGTGGCTGTCCATTCCATATGTCATTGCTATGTGTATATGGACATTACACATGTCTATCATCATGGTGTGGACAATGGCCTTCTGCAAGGTAGGCTGCACGCTGCTTGGTGGGGGTGTGTATGGTGCATGCAGGTATCGCACATCCATGCATACACATTACCCCTGACAGGTGCTATGTGCTGCAATATTGTTCAACACAGTGCTGTATGTGCCCACACACTGCTATCCCGTGCACATGGATGGTTGCCTGGCCTGACATGGGTACCACATATGTCTACATCCAGTGCCTGCTGCCACCCCATGTCAGCTGGTGCACCACACAGCGCCATCCCTCCCACAGGGAGCATGGTGTTGGGCACAGCATAGGTATCCATGTATGGGGACAGGGATGTTCACATAGCAGGGGCACTGATGGTATCATCCATTGGACCATACACGTATGATGCACACCTCACACACACAGCCCATTCAATATGTTGTTCGCAACACTGACACAGCTATACTGCTAGGCCAGGGACATTCCCAGATGTACATACACAGATGCGTGAACATCTGTCTGTGGCATGGGCTACAATAATGGTGGGGTTCGACACATAACGTGTTTGAGTGTGGCTGGCACAGACCTTCTGTGCACATGTCTACACAGTAAGCCTGTTCTACAGTAGCCAGCGGTGATGTGCTGTGCACATGTCAATTCTGCACATTGTGTTGGTGTCTGTCTGTCCACAGGCCAGTGGTGGGACACACAGGGGTATTAGTGAACATATATGCATGCCACCCTGTACTGCTGTACTGCTAGCTTCTCGGTGCTAATGTGTCATGGACATGCACACCTTACCCGAACAGGTGGTAGTGGGTTGCCACCCGTACCCATCTCCTCTTGTGGGTTGCTATGATCCAACACCCTCTTTGTATTGTATGTTCAGGCTATGCACCTGTGTGGGGCATGTGGGCATGCAATGCACTACTGCGTACCTTTGCACCCATTGCAGAACATGTCACACAGGTACACTGGCAGCCATACACTTCACAGCTTGATGACGGTACAACATGTGTTGTACACACGTAACACATATCCTGTGGGACATGGTCATATGTACAGGCATGTCCAACAGTCACGTACCACTGCTACCCCTACATGACAGATATGCAGTACATGTGGCGGTACAGCAACTGTCACATGTAGTCGTGCAATGCCCCCCTACCTACATGGCGTGGTACTGCCTGTGGGGGATATGCATCTGCATCCATGCTATGGCCATAGCTGACAGTTGTACATCGATATGTGCAACATACCTCATTTGGTGTTCTCATGGGTGCATGTTCAACATGGCTCCGCATTGTTTGTGTCTGTCACACAGTCATTGTTGTACATGGTTTACATGCCAGCCATGGCATACTGTGTGTGATTCCATGTACTTCATTGGGATACCAGCATTATACATTATAACGGCGTATTCCAGCCATCACATAGCCTTCCTAGATGACACTGTTAGCCAGCCAGTAGGAGGTGTTCCGCCATCTGCACATAGGTCACACAGTACGAGGGCGGCTGACACCCATTCTGGGGACAGGGTTCTGACAGCTGTGGATGGGTGTGATGCTGTCGACAACCATGACTGCGCCTGATGGTCACATCTGGATGGGTAACATTCACAACACACACCTACCTTCACGTAGCAACACATCATCCACAACAATGGACATTCCTGCCAGAACAATGTGTGCAGTATGTCTGTATGACCACTGCAGGCACCACTGGTGGCCCCCAGCATGGCAGCCAACAGCACCAGTGTATATCCCATGGAACCATGGGTTACACCATTCACAACACACCTGTCTCAGATGACCCTGTTGTGGATCACAGTGCAGTTCCACACATCATATTACACTAGGCATCATGCACTGATATGTTGCGGACATGTGAACGGCTGTGCAACTCAACATATGCACACATGACACATCACCTGGTACAACATGTCTGTCATACCACATGTTATTGTGACCACCCTGTGATGGCATTATACAGGCTACGTGTACTGGGACATGTGATGGCTCACCGGTATATTCACCCTCTGGGTGTGTGTCTAGCCAAGTGTACAGTAGGCAGTGGTCTGAACACAGGGACACTGTACATTGACCTACTCTGTCACTGCAACTGTTGACTATGCTCATAATGTACTTATACAGGCATGTGGTATCTGACCACTATGACAGTCCTGGTCGACCACACTGCTGTGACACACATGACCTGCGGACATCTGCCTGGGGTGTGGAGCACACATGTACATCTTCACATGCTATACTGCCTCTGTGGTGGTGTCACATGACTGTCTCCAGCAGGGCTGTAACAGGCAGGCACGGCATGGGGTCATGTGGGACAATGCTTGCACCTTCCACTGTGCTGCACACAAGCAAGGCACACACACTAGTGCACGACTCACATTTATCTGCAGTGCCTGGGACCTGCCTCCATGCTCTGCACAGCACACCTGCAAGTACAGATTGTACACGGATCATACCTCCCAGGCACATACCTGGACTGCAACACACACAGGTGAGGGAATCCCACATCACACAATGTTTTGCACACATACTGGATATTTGCCGAACACAATGCATCGTAGGTGCTCCATGTTCAGATACCCATGTTTGTGACCGCTAGACACATTGTAACATGCAACAGAGCTTACACTGTACACCACAGGTTACATGCTGTCTGTGTTGTCATACTGTGCATTGGGCCTCGGACAGCTGCTACTGCCATGTGCTGACAGCAACCCACACTTCCCTAGAATGGACACCCATGTACCCACACATGCTTGGGCATGCACTCCACCTAGCTGGGTGACACATTACACAACACATACCATACCTACACAACCCTCAGCATGCACGATACCTCCATGTGTCTGGTGTGTTAAACCTGGGGTTATCCCCCCTTTGGTAGATGAACATATATGCTTCACAGCCCTGCTAGCCACACCCTGGACACACACCCATCGCAGCATACATAGTACATGTGTTCTACAGCCAGTACTACTGACGTCTGCTGACAGGGGTTGTTAATGGCATGGCACCCTGGAAGATGGACAGTGTACATAACTATGCTGACACATATCACAGTGCACTTCCGTAGCATGTACGCAATGGTAGGGACCATGCTATTCCACACATGGCGGTACTGGCCTTTTCACAGACGCCACGGTGGTGGTCATGTTCCATGCACATCTGCTGTATGGGCATATGTGCAGGCTGTTGCACGGTGGGTATATTCACATGTGTGGGGTGCATCACTTGACAGCCATGGTGGGTCCTCGTGGTCCATCACATGCTCCAAGGCTAGCTACCTACACATGACTGCCGCACATTGCAGTGTGGGTCCTCAGGCAGTGTGGTGGTATGTCTGTGTTGTTTGGCTACATCCACATTCGATGTCGCGTACAACAGTCACCCAGGCATTGCAGACTGAGATAATGTTGGCAACATGCCAGGCAATGGTGTACCTACCAACAATACACACTCTCACTCACTACAGGGTTGCAATCCATACATGGACATCGTAGTGTCCCTGTGGACACATACATGGTACTGCCATGCACACGTTATGTCCTAAGACACTGTCCCAATGTCACCTTCCGATCTCCCTAGCTGTTATGTCCCACCAACCTGTTTGGTATGTGTCTCCACACCAACCCACTGAATTCACTGCTAGCCTGTTGTCGGACATTGTGTACCTTGACCGTCACACTGTCGCATCTATCGCACTACACATGGGTGGCACTGCATTGCACGTGTGGGACTGCATTCATACACCCATGACTGGACCATTCTGTATGGCACTGGGGCACATCCTCACAAACGTGCTTCATGCACTCATTGATGACCTCCATGCGTTTACTGGCACCCTTGTTGGGCTTCTGTGTGCCACAGCACGCCACATACACATGCTGGCCACCTGTCATACCATTGCATGGGTGGTTGGTGTGGTACAGAGGGCAACAGATCAGACATTGTCCTCACATTGCCCTTCAGCACCATTCCACGTTCTGGTATTAGCAATGTACACATCCAACATCACATCATACCCTGTGTCTCAGGATGTTAGGCTATATGACTCCTGGACAGGACACACAGTGGTGCAAGCATATCATGCTACCTACTACATGTCAGGTACATGTGGCATTACACAGTCCTCAGTCATGGGGCCCCTCATGTTCACTATTTGCTTACATACACAACATGCTGTCACAGAGTACTGTCCATGCCTAGATATCCCACATCTACATACCTGGCACCATTATAGCTCCACCAGCTCATACTGATAACAACCGTACGGGTGTCGGTGTGGCAGATACATCATGTGGGTGTCATGGCATCAGGATGCATGACACATGGTGCATGCACATCACCTTTGCATAGCAACATTCATCCACTGAGTATCACATGGATACTGTCCCCGTACATGCATATAAAATTGTACATGGTTGCTGTACACACACATGCCCCACATGGTGCTGTGGTTGCCGTATTCCACTGTGGCATGGGTACACATCTGCAGGACCACACCTATCTGTACTGTGTGTGATGCTGGTACATAGGTAGCCATTGTACCTGTGGCATACACACATCTACACACGGGCAGGGTTACAATACCACATTTGTGGTGTACCTTCCACAATGGCTACGACTTTACATGGCACAGCATTATCATGCCATGATGTGTACCAGGCTCAGACAGTTTACATATGCGGCTGACAGATGGGAAACACATCTGTACACATCTGCATACCACATACACAGGGGTGTCTTCTGCTCTGACATGGACCATGTCCTCCGCATTACTGATGCATGTAGTACTCATACATGGCAATTGCAGTGGGCAGTGTGAACGGACCACTCATGGATATGTGCACACATGCCACATTGCATGGGCTGGGCTTCTGTGTTACTTCCGCAGACACAACACACACCATGCTGTGGAACATAGGTCCTGTGCACATCCCACAGGGACACACAGTGGCACTGTTCATGTGATAGCTCCCTTGCTGTTTGAGTGACACGTAGTCATGATACCACCACAGCAGCAGTACTGTGTAGACATGCAGTTGACACCCACCTCTGCTGTTCACTGGACACTACCATGGCGAGGTGACACTACTGTATACACTGCACATGTGTTTACACATGGACCTGCCGGACTTCATTGTTGCCCACATTGCACCTGCTACAGATCATTTGGCCATGGTTACTTGGTGTTCCTTCCATTTCGGATGGCTATTATGCTACTACTCTGTCCCATATGTACAGGCCATATGTATCCTGTTATTGTACATACCAATAGGCCATAACTCCATTATGCATGATATGCCTGTGATACTGTGTATGATGTCTGTCATATCCACCATGACAGCTTTACATTACACATAGTTGACATAGTATCCCCTACTGCAAGGCATACGCACGCCGTCGCACATTAAGTATGACATCGACGGTATATGCCCATACACATGTGTGCTGTGACAGTATACATACATGTCCTATCCCCTGCTATGGCACTTCCTTGTTGGACATCCACTGCCAGCATCGGCGTGTGGTATGGCATTGTTCTGTGTTATGCCCCTCTGTGGCAGCCCTTGTGTTATCCCGGCTGTGTACATGATGTCCCACTGCTGTGCACACGGTGTCCACAGTCATTGGTATGCTCAGCAGGATAGCACTACATAACCACCTTTCACCACTCTCTGCATTATGGACAAGTATCCTTACTTACAAACACCATTCACATACAGTACAGCTTTGTCATACACATCATGCGTTACACACCCATACATATCGTGGGTTCTACATACCTTGTCTGTGTTTCCTTCCGTTTTTCGTTGCATGTATCGCTATTCCGTTTTCTCACTCTATCCGTTTTGGAGTAGTAGTTCGGTATGAGCATACGGTTTGAATATCCTGGGAGTCATCCTTATATCCGTCATTACCTGCAACATGTGGGTTCATCACACCAATAGCTGTTCCTCAGTGTGTACCTGTGCGCATATCTCCTGTGCATCTACTCCATTCGTACATTACGTGTCATAACTAGGGCATGGTTGCATTCCTCACCTGGGCATTGGCTATTTGCCCTACCTTCGTGGAGATGGTCTGTAATGTGTTATGTTATGTGTAACTGCAGCCGCTATGTGTGGCGTCAGGTACATTTCGCAGTGGTGTTAGCCGTGGATTGTGTGTGTTGGGTATGGTATTATGTTCGACATGTGGGTGTCCCTGTCTTGACGGCGTCTGTTGATGGCGTTTTGCATTCGGATGTGTAACATAGCTGTTGTATTCCTTTGAACAATGGATGCATGTATGCATCCGCTGTTGATAGTGTTTCCCATGCGAGATGTTGCGGTTATGCAGCTGTCATTGACTGCCTGTATGTTTGTGCTGCTATTACGGCTTGTATCCCTTTGATATGTGCGATGGGGAATATCGGAGGTTGTAGGTGATGGATACGGGTTGTGGGCCTTGCATCTCTACATACACGGTATGCTTGTCTGTGTGCTCCATCCCTGCCTGGGGAGTTGACAGTTACTTGTCTGTTGTTCTGGGAGTGTAGGTTGTGTTGTTGTCATGTGGTGTTGGTATCGCCTGCGTGTGTGCTTCCTGCATGTATTCCTCCGTCACATCGGTGGTATATCTGCGGTTGTTTGTATGTGACGACTATCCCTTGTCATTCTGTCCCGGATATTTACAGTCATTGTGGTCCTGTACTTGGGATGGCCTGTTTGCTAGTGGTTGCCACCTATTCAGGTGGAGATTGCTTGTTTGACACTTGTAGAACACACAGCGGTGTTTACGGGCCGATACGTACCGATCAGTACCGGGTAGCACATGCGTATTTCTGCGTACATACCTATTGCTGTGTAACTTTGCCGACGTGTCGTTTTGCAATTAGCATATCGGTGTCATACATACGGTCATGATTTGTACATACGTCCTTTCCATTTCATGGGTATATTCCTGTGGTACATTCTGGGACATTTTCACTTTGCATCGTTATACGTCGCCACACGCCTAGCCAGGGAGGGGCTCTCAGTACTACTTTGGGAGTACTGGTGTACATATGCCTGAGGTTACTATACTGTATGCCTACACATGTTATTCCACTCCGCCTGTCACATGGCACCAACATACACATTTTACAGTGGCACACACATTACACTCGCACAGCGAAACACACGGCACCCTCACCACACACATACACATACTGCGGCAGTCACAGGGACGGTTGCACACAGTACCTGCATGGCCCGCATCACCGGCGGCAGTGTCTACCTCCCCCCTCATATCATCATAGTATTACCCGCACATGTACTGTTACTGTACTGTGGCCTGGCGATCATCCCGACTCGCGGTTATGCATTTTGGTATGTTGACCTTTCCATGGGTGGCGGTTTCCTCTTCTGTTAAACCTCCCAGATGCTCAGGTTGTCATTCACTATGTTTACTATGTACAGATATTGCGTGTTACTTCTCTGTCACCTTACATCCCTCTGATTCCCTGTCTTACCTGTTGTACTTATATGTATATGTGTACATATATTTCTATGTGTGTAATTATATCTATCTCCATATCTGTATATGCACATATCTACATGTCTATATGTATACACCTTGCGGCGAACGTGGCAGCATACAGCAACGCCGTCTGCTGTAGGACCCACGTATGGTTCAGGTGTTGGTGTTCCATGCTCCGCTGGCTGTTGGGTGTGCAGTGTTTGGGTGCTGCCTATGTTGGAGTCACACATGGGGCCACCCATACGGTACACTTTACGGGTGGCCATGTTTGTGTGCCGTCCATTTCACTGTGTGTGCAGGTAGGGAGGTGTCAGTCCATGGGGCCTACGCTGTCAGAGTATGTGCTATATGTTCCCTCTTTGCCAGGGCATAGGCATATTGGGTACACCTCCGTCTGCCTACTGCGGCTGGCACAGTGTGTTCATGGTCCTGAACCCTCTGGGCCTGTACTGACCTTGGCAGTTGTGGTGGGCTTTGTGGCCCTTCACCATTATGTCCCTGCAGCAGCTGCTTCCGCAGGATCATATTATGTAACATGGCACATACTATGAATATGTGGGCACATGTGCCTGGAGAGTACTGCAGGGCTCCACCGGATGTATCCAAGCACTGGAACTGTGATTTCAGCATCCCAAACACACGCTCTATGATTATTCTGGTTTGTGCGTTTGCCTCATTATGGCGTTCTTGCATGTGTGTGTGCATTTCTGATGGGAGTCATCATCCATGGCTCCAGTGCATAGCCAGCATCCCCCACAAGGTGGCCTTGTGGGATGTCCCCTGGCGAATACCTGGTACAGCTGTGAGGCATGCCAGATATGGGAGTCGTGGTAGCTTCCAGGGCTGCCAGCACACACATCCATGATAATGCCCTGCGCATTGCACATGACCTGGCAATTGATGGAGGGGAATCCCTTGCGGTTTATGTAGCGTCTACCCTGCTCCCCAGGTGGTGACTTGATTTGTATGTGCGTACAGTCTATCGCACCCAGTACCTCCGGGTATTGTGCCACATGGTGGAAGTGACGCATATTGCTAGCCAACTCCTCCTGAGATCTGGGGAAGTATATATGCTCATTGGCATGTGGTAACATGGCATCCAGAAACTGGTGTAGTACCCTGGATGCTGATGCCTGTGAGATGCCCATTATATCCCCAGTTGGCCTTTAAAAGGTACCTGTGGCCAGTATTCGCAAGCTTACACATACCTTTGTGTCCACTGGGATTGGCTCCCCTCTGTTGTTTCTTGTTCTCAGGCGTGGCCGGCACAGCTCCGCTATTTGCTGTAAAGTGTCCCTATCCACCCTGTAACGCTCTACTATCTCCAGGTCTTGTAGCCCCTGGTAGGTTACCCTTGGTCTGAACACTCTCCTTCTCCTCTGAGGCCTACAGTAGTTGTCAGCATCCTCCTCCATAACTCCGTCTGTCTCTAACACATGCTGATGGATCACGGCCACGGCGGCACCCAACATGTACATTTTAAAAGTTCCCCGTGTGTTTACACCTAGAGTGCGGCATTTGGGAATACACGGCTGTGTGTTGTGTGCATTCACACTTTATACTGTTGTGCTGTACACCCGGTGATGTCATAGGGTGTGTCTGTGCGGCCGTATCTGTGGATTATCTTATGTGTTTTACCGTTGGCACTGCAATGCTGTTGCCTTTGGTGTTGCATTACTCTTGCCTGCATTGCATTAGCTTTCAACCTTACCTTACTGTTTCTGAACATTGCACCTACTATTTCCTGGCATGCATCCTGCAGAGCCCTGTCATGTGTAGTTTCTGGGACATGGCATATCGTGCGTTTTGTGTGCCGCTGCCATTATGCTGCCTGTCTACTTGGCTCTGCTGTGTCAGGTCTTCACTCTTTGTAATCTGATACCTCCCCTACTTTCTTTGCATTTATATGCCTCCCCTATCCCGTTTTGCAGGTTTCTGCATACAGAGTTGTCAGCTGCCGCCAATTGGCCTTCGTGGGTTGATTACTGTTGATTGCTCATTACTACTCCGATTACACTGCTTCCGCATTTCCTCATATTCTCAACATCACCTTCCTGTATCCGATGTTGTTTGCGGGCGGCCACATGACTGGGTTAAGGGAACGTAGTCATCCTCGTGCACATGCACCTCTGCGCGCATTGTGTGCTCTCAGCTCAACTATTTCCACACACGCCGGTCCTGCAGCTGTGCTGTGCAATGCACAGCCCAGGTTTGCTGGGCTCCAATGTGCTTCCTCGTACAGTGGCACACCCCTCTGCAGGTGACATGTATTCCCTCTGAGCCACTCGGTGTATTACCGCCGCTTTGGTACAGCCTTACGCCGGCGGGGGTTTTGCAATTCAGTATTATCTGCCTCATTTGCATGGCATTGACTACTAATTCATAGTTACCGCGCCGAACACTGCCGCGACTCCTTGGCAACCCTTGCACCGTGGATGTGGCTTTCCTTGCATACCATGGTGTATTGTGGCTGTGAAGCTGATGTGTATTACACTGCTGTTTTATGACATAGTCATATTATTTCATTGTTTAGCATCTTCCGCGGACATGTCCTGGGGTTCTGCTGTGAGTTTCTGTGGACATACCATTTATGTTATTATTTACATGTTGTGCATGTTTTCTTTTGACATTCTCTGTGTCTTTCACCATTGGCATATGGCAAAGGTGTGATACCTGACGTTGACAGCCTTCCGTTACTCCTATGTTATGTTTGGGTAAATGTAAACCGTTTTTTTTGGTTTACATTGCCGTGCCCTTATGCTACGCCTGCGCCACTTCGTGGATCACTATATGCCTTCATTTGCATGGTGCAACACCAAACATGGGGTGTTTAGCATACCTACGCCGGGGGCGGTGCAGATCCGGCGCACGCCGGTAGTGCACATGGGATTGGATCGTACCTGAATCGCTCGGCGGCCATATTTGGCATTGTAACGCCTACGCTATGCGTCCGCCTGGCACAATGTTCATGAATCCCGGGGATAGACCTTTTACTTGCCTTACAGTGGTCTACACACTGCCAATACTCATTCTCAGTGAAATGAGTTTTAGGTGAAGTGAAATTTAGGTAAAGTGAACTTTAGGTAATTTGGTTTTAGTCAAATGAATGTCAGGCAAATGGAAGTATATATATATATATATATATATATATATATATATATATATATATATATATATATATATATACATATATATGTATATGAATCTGTGACAGACATTTGAAATATCAAAACTTTGAATGCCTGTCATAGCACTAAAACAGTTCAAATTACAGATTTTAACACACTTAAAAATTGAATCACAAGACTCAAAAAAAAAAAAAGAAAAAAAAAAAAAGTTTTTTTTGCAGGTGGGCAAGCTCCTCTGCAGCCCCCCACACCCGCTGCTAATTATATATATGAACTCTGAGATCACATTACAGAGGGGAAAGGGTACAGTCCCCAATCCCCACTGCACTGCGATCTTCTACTTAAAAAAAAAAACTGTTGCATTTGATCAGCTGTACCAGCTTTTTTAGTTGAGCAGTTGCCTCTTTGAGAGTAGCCCATATATGTACATTTATTTATACTTTGTTGATTGGGCTAGTCCCACTAGACTAGTAGCCTTTTTTCAGGGGAGACCCGAGGTGACATTTATACTACTAGGGGAATTTCACCGTTGCAAAGTCCGACTTGGAATGAAGATAATTTTCAGCAGAAGCCCTTGGAGAAATGCTCCAGATGCATGTCTTTCTGGTAGGAAACTGGAGCACCCAGAGGAAACCCACAAGAATGCAGGGAGTACATGCAGACATGAACAGAAGGCACCACAGTCAAGAACCGAACTGCTGAACCTCTTGCTGTGAGGCGACAACACTACCGCTATATATATATATATATATATATATATATATATATATATAGAGAGAGAGAGAGAGACACACACACACACACACACACACACACACACACACACACACACACACACACACACACACACACACACACAAACACACAAAATGGGACCCTTTACTGTCAGAAATAAAACTCAAAATAAATGTTCTGTTTTAGGAAGTGATTACTTTCCAGACAGTGGAAACAGAATATTTGTTTTACTGAGCAACTGCGTTGCCAGCAACAGGTATGTGGGTTTGCACTAGGTATGTTTGCAGGTAACGGATAAAGTTAGGGTTAGGTAAGAGGCAAGATTTTGTGTGTGGTTAGTGTTTACAGGTTAGGATTGGAATTAGTGTTAGATAAAGGGATGGTGTGTGTGTGTGTGTGTGTGTGTGTGTGTGTGTGTGTGTGTGTGTGTGTGTGTGTGTGTGTGTGTGTGTGTGTGTGTGTATGGGTGTGTGTTTGTATGTTGTGCTTTCTGAGCTTTTATTGTGTAGTGGTAGTGTTATGGAAAGGGTTTCTCTAAGGTAAGGTGTAGGTCTGAGGTAGGGTTAGTAGCTTTTACTTATTTATTTTTGACATTTGTTGACTGGAAAAGTCCGACTGAATCAGGAACCCATTTTCAGCAGAGGCCTGGGAGAAAAGCTCCAACACTACTATTGAAATAAGATTTACAACATATATTCAAATAGGCAGATCATTATACAATTTGAAATTACTAGCATACCTACAATAAACTTTTATACAATTTAGATAATAAAGATCAATAACATTTTTAAAGAACAAATAGTAGATTAGTAATTTTTTTTTTGTAATGTATTAGGTAACATATTTTGAAGAGGAGTAGGAAACAGTGTTTGAAGTCTAGCAGAGAGAGATTCAGGGGAGAGGATAGGGATGGGGGTAAAGTAAGGAAAGTTAGGGATAGGGGTAAAGTGAGGAAAGGAGGGAGGAGAGCAGCAGCTGGAAGATAAGTTAGAGATGGGGACTAAAAAAAAAGGAGGGAGAGGGAAGCTATAGAAGATAATTGAGTTGGGTTAGGGTTAGCATGTAGTAATCAGGTGGTAGAGAGAAGCCTGCATGTCCACCCTAGTACCATGTGCCAGAACCCTAACCCTAATCCTACAACCTACCTTAGAAAAACCTTTTATGTAACACTACGACTATTCAGACAAATGGGGTTTAGTGTAATAAAATGGTTTTAGTCTAAACTCTAAACATCAAAAAAGGAAATTATTTTCTTTTTGTAATATTGTGTAAGTTCATTTTGTTTAGTGATGTGAATGTGGTGTTTTGCATTTGGCATTTTTATAGTTTGAACATTCCTACACACACACACACACACACACATTATATATATATATATATATATATATATATATATATATATATATATATACATACATATATATATATATATATATATATATATATATATATATATGGGTCCCCTTTGAAACATCTAAAACCCATAACACCTAATTTCATAACACTGAGACCAGATTATCTAAAACCCATAACATTCAATTTCATAACATCTAGCAGTACAAATCACATGAAAATAACATCCCTTCCACATATAATGACACCAAATTACCAAATACACTTTTTACTATGTTTCTGCAGGGGGGCTTGATACAGTGGGGTTAGGAAATTAACTTTTTCCCACTGTAGTACAATCTTGGAGTTGGTATATTTAATTTACGGGGGGTGTGGGGGTGCAGGGGCACTTGCCCCCTGCAGAAACATAGTAAAAAGTGTGTTTGGTAGTTTGGTGTCATTATATGTGGAGGGGATGTTATTTTCTTGTGATTTGTAGTGTTAAATGTTATGAAATTCAATGTTATGGGTTTTAGATGTTTTGGGTTTTAGATGTTCTGGTCTCAATGTTATGAAATTAGATGTTATGGATTTTAGATATTTCAAAGTAGACCTATATATATATATATATATATATATATAAATATATATATATATATATATATATATATATATATATATATATATATATATATATATATATATATATAAGAAATCAGATGTTCAATGTTTAAACATTTCAGTTCACTGCATCAGATTATAAAAAGGATATGTCTGTTACTGGCTGAGTTTATAAATATGTACTGAAAGTATAGATACTGTTCTATAAGAAGCCCTGGAGAAGAAAACTTCCAGTTCACAGAGATCAGAGCAACAGCTAGCTGGACTAACACTGCACCACACATACTCTAAAAGACAAATAAATATGCTTAAGGACTACTGTATAATTCATAGACAGTCAAGCCACTCATAAGCTCCATCAGTAGAAAGTGTATTGCAATGCTAAAAGCATTGGCTACTAACCACAGAAATCACTGCCCATCAGAAATACAGACCCACATCAAAATTAAACAATAATAGCAACTCCTTCACATAGACCTCCCCTGGGATACAGCAGCAGAAACTGATGCAAATGCTGTTCACCATGTTTGACTAAATGAACACTAAACACTAATAACTATGCAGAGCACAGTAATACATATTCATGCATGTGCACACGCAGTGCCTACAGCACACAGTGATAGTAAGGAATATGTTGTTTGTTCTGTGGTACTTTTCTTTATGCATCAAAACATCATGGACTAAACTCTGAGTCAGCTAATACCAAACAGTACATAAATACTGGGTCAGCTACCCAGACCACCTTTAATACAATAGAAAACTGGCTTTCTGAACATCGTCTGATCCTAAATCCCAAAAAAACTAAAATGCTGCTATTTTCACCAACACGTAGGTCTACCGCTTTCACCTTTACCATAAAATCAAATGATGGCACAATAATCTCCCCTGACCCATCTACAAAACTATTAGGTGTCATCATAGACAATAATCTAAAATTTGGCCTACATGTTAACTAAACTATCAAAACCATCAATAAAAAACTAGGGTCACTTTATAGAATAAAAGCCTTCCTAACCCCTCCAGCTAAAATTGCCATAGCTCGCTCTCACCTTCTTTCTACCCTTCTGTATGCATCCCCTCTACTCTCAAATTTAAACAAGACTGTCCTTAACAAACTCTCAATTTGCTACAACCACATTGCCAGGTTTGCCACTGGGCTGCCTTTTAGGACACATCATTGCATCAATCTAAATCAGCTTGGGTGGCTTGAACTACCCAGCCTAATCCAGTATAACCAACTGATTATGGCCTATAAAATCCTCTATAATCCAGACAATACTCCTGCACTTAAAAATATTATCACCCCCTATAGCAATCCTAGACCGCTTCGATCCTCTAACAAACTACTAATTCAGACTAGCAAAATTAATAACACAGGCGGTGATTTTCTCTTTGCAAACTCTGTAAGTAGATCCTGGAACTCTCTTCCAGCTGATATTACCTTACTTTCCATCTTAGGTCAATTTAAAACTAGACTCAAACAACATTTGGCACTTAACTGGCTATGTCAATGTTTTAAGCCTGGCTAACTCTGTCTAGAATGTGTAAAAATCTGTTAACCAGTTTATTGTGTAATTTAATTTAATCCTGACTTGTGCTCAGGATTAACTGTAACCTGTGGAACTTGTTTAACTTGCTTACTTATGTAATCTCTGTAAATAGTCTGTTTGTAATATGTAATGCTGGTATTATGTAATGCTGCATCTGCTTACCCTTGGAGCTTTTCTCCCCAGGCCTCTGCTGAAAATGGACATGCATCCAGTCGGACTATCCCGGTCAACAAATGTAAAATAAAAATAAAATAAATACTGGTAATTATTAGGTGACTGAACCATGGGTGTAAACCGTCGCTTATTCATGAGGATGGGTGACCTTGGGATTAGTGTAATTAGACTCTCAGGGGTATAGATGGTTGCACAAATCGCAAAAATCCTTGTTCTTTTATATATATATATATATATATTCATATTAGGGTGCAAAAGGAAGACTGCATAGTTATTTCATTTTTCAGTTTTATTTTTTAGTGTGGGGTATTTTTACTGGGAATGCATAAGGCAAAAATACCTGGTATTACTACTCTTGCTTTTTCCATAAATTATTTTTGCACTTGATTTACTGACATAAATCCATGACAATAACTCCAAAGATGACTAGCCATGAGTATGACAACCTCTAAGCACAAGAAATCTTGATAAATCCAAAAACTATGGTAGGAGAAATGCTCCAAATCAGGGACATATTTTAAATACTGCTGTTATAAACTGGGAAAGGTATTAGAATAATAAGTTTTGCATAAACATGCATTTTATTTATTTATTTTATTTATTTCACATTTGATCACCGGGTTGGTCCAGCTTATTTTCTGTGGAGACCCGAGGAGAAAAGCTCCAACAATAATTTTTTTACATAATTACACAAATTAGGGAATTAATTAGATAACAAAGTGTAGCAAAAAAAACACAGCATAATTGTAAACATATACAGAGATATCATAGAAAAATATAGAAAATACATACGATTTGAGAACAAGTACAAGTAGTATGCAATTTGCAGTCAAGAAGTTTTTGTGATCAAGTATATTTGACCAAGTCAGGGAATAGTCAGGTAGGATCCTGATAGGGACAGGTCCAATTTTTCTGGAAGTGTTTTAGTTTTATTTTTGAAGCTGTTTGTTTATGTAATGTTTTACAAGCTTGAGAGGAGACTGTTCCAGATTTTCATTACGGATGATTTATATAGGAGATTACCAATGTTCATTTTGGGTGTACATTTTTCTATTTGAAGTTTCTTTGAACTGTAGATGGGACGAGGGGGGGGGAATAACAGGTAACTAGACTGGTGCAAGAGGGACAAGCAGTAGGTTTAAGTACGAGTTGGGTTAAATATAGATGGGATAGTTTTAGATGGTGGGAGAATTCAAACGACTGTAACTTATGGAGAGCTATGCAATGGTGTGTAGGATTAGGAAAGCTGGCTGCAAATTTGACAATTTTATTATAGGTCTGTTCTAGCCAGAAAAGTAGGCAGGATTGAAGGTTGGTGAGGACCGGTGATCCATAGAGGGGGCTTGGTAAGAGATAGGCTTGGGCTAGCTTCATTTTCTGAAGTATATGCATATATGTCATTGTTTAGTGATGTCAGTCAGTACCAACATTAGACAGACTATATGCTTTGCATTCAAAGATATAGATATGCAGTCATTGAAAACAAGATTTAGAGCTGACTATAGCTTTGATCATCAGCTTCTTAGTGCAAAGTTTAGAACTAAACTAAAGAAAACAATAAAACCATCAAGACGAGTGACACATGAGCTCAACAGTGTTCCAAGTGAATGTATAGTGGTGATAAAGAATAGATTTAGGGGATTAAATCTGATGGATAGAGCACCTGAATTTCATTATATTGTGCAAGAAGTGGCATGAAAAGTATTTCAAACAGGAAGAAGATTAGGAAGGCAAAATGGCTGTCTGCAGGACCTTTAGAAATTGACAAAAAAAGGAGACCAAAAGGCAACGGAAACCGGAAAAATATGTCAGCCTGAATACAGTTTCAGAGGATAATGAGGGAAGATAAAAAAAGCATTATGAAATAAGCAGCATAAATAACTGGAAGGATACAAAAGAATGGGGAAAACAAGATATTAGTTAATGAAGACAGGTTATATTGAGAGAAACTTTCAAGTAAAAACAGGTATGACAAATGAAAAAGATGGGTGATGGCTAACAGTAGAATAAGACATTAAGAAGAGATGGCAAGAAGATGTAGAACTATATAAGAAGGACCCTATCATCACTGATACATAAAATGGTATGTTCTCTACTCTCAAGTCATATGTCCTGGAAAGTGAAATTAAATGAGTCCTAGAATGTCTTGCCAATAAGGCTGCAGGAAGTGATAGAATCATAGCTGAATTGCTTAAAATTATGCAGAAATAATGCTGAAATAGTGATGCTTATAATTTACCTGCCAAACATGATATTGGTGGCCAACAGAGTAAAAAATGTCAATTTATATTCCATTTCCCAAAAAGGGCACTGCATGTGTTTCACATGCTAGCAAGGTCTTATTTAAGATCCTACAAGTTCATTTTTAGCAATATATACACCAAGAACTGACATGTATGCAAGCCATTTCTAGAAGAGGCAGTGGCACAAAAGATCAAATTGCCATCATCCCCTGAATAAAGGAGGAAGTAAGGAAGTTTCAGAAAAATATTACATTCTGTTTATTGAGAAGCCTGAAACATTTGACTTTGTGGAACATAACAAATGTTAGCAGGTTCTCCGAGAAATGGAGATACCAGGCCACCTTACTTCTCTCTTGGGGAATATGTATGCAGAACAAGAAGCAACAGTTAAACCAGAATATGGAAATTCAAGATTGTAAAGGGGCATGACAAGACTGCATATTGTCACCCTGCTTATTCGGTTTATATGCTGAATGTATCATGTGAAAGGCAGGGTTGTATGAAGCAGATGTTGGAATCAAAATTACTGGAGAAATGTTAACAAGTGCTGACATGCAGATGATACCACTCAGATGCCTGAAAGTGATGAAGCTTCGAAGAGTCTGTTAGTGAAGGTGAAAGGAGAAAGTGCAAAAGGAGAAAGTACAACAGCTCGCTTGTTACTCATTATCAGAAAACTAAACTTATGTCATTCAGTCCTGTCAGTTCTTTGCAAGTGATGGAAAGCAAGTGAAGGCATAGAGAAAGAGAAAGAGATTTTATTTTCTTATAAAGATCTGTGTCGATGGTGATTGCAGCCATGAAATTAATGATGCCTGCATTATCCTGGCACTTCAGAAGACAAGGCAGTGCTGCAGCAGCTATTGCATAAGCAGCTTCAGGATGTTTGAGTAGTAACAAAGGTGTCTGGCTAGCTACAGGTTACCCAGCTGCTGTACCAGAGGAGTCTGGTTAGCTAGAGGTTACCCAGCTGCTGTACTAAAGGAGCCTGGTTAGCTAGAGATTACCAAGATACTGTACCAAAGGAGTTTGGTTAGCTAGAGGTTACCCAGTTGTTGTACCAAAGGAGCCTGGATAGCTAGAGATTACCAAGATACTGTACCAAAGGAGTCTGGTTAGCTAGAGGTTACCCAGCTGCTGTACCAGAGGAGTCTGGTTAGCCAGAGGTTACCCAGCTGCTGTACTAAAGGAGCCTGGTTAGCTAGAGATTACCAAGATACTGTACCAAAGGAGTCTGGTTAGCTAGAGGTTACCCAGTTGTTGTACCAAAGGAGCCTGGATAGCTAGAGATTACCCAGCTGCTATACCAGAGGAGTCTGGTTAGCTAGAGGTTACCCAGCTGTTGTACCAGAGGAGTCTGGTTAGCTAGAGGTTACCCAGCTGCTGTACGAAAGGAGTCTGGTTAGCTAGAGGTTACTCAGCTGTTGTACCAGAGGAGTCTGGTTAGCTAGAGGTTACCTAGCTGCAGTACAAGATGAGCTTGGTTAGCTAGTGATTACCCAGCTGCTGTACCAGAGGAGTCTGGTTAGCTAGAGATTACCCAGCTGCTGTACAAAAGGAGTCCGGTTAGCTAGAGGTTACCCAGCTGCTGTATCAAAGGAGTCTGGTTAGCTAGAGATTACCAAGCTACTGTACCAAATGAGTCTTGTTAACTAGAGGTTACCAAGCTGCTGTATTAAAGGAGTCCTTTTAGGGATAGGTTTCCCAGCTGCTGAAGGTTAGCCAGCTCCTGACACCTAAAACAAGGAGAGGTCACCTTTTTTTTTTTACCACTGTTGGGTTGTATGAGTTCCCCAAAATGCCTTTTGGTATAGAAAATGCATCCAGTGACTTACTTGCTAGAGACTGGTGTTTCAAATTCCAGCAAGAGCTGTACACTACATTTTTGGTTTTCAAGATGACACTAACAGTTCATAGCCCAGTATGGAGAGTGCTTGATATACTGAAAAGAGTAACATTAGCATTTTGTCCAAACAAATGCAAACTAGGAATTGCAGAACTGTCATATCTGTTACTGGGCGGGTGGTGGCACAGTCCTGACAAGACAGAGACTGTCTAGTTGTGACAACACAGGAGTTGTGCCAGCAATAAATTTCAGACAGTGTTTGAAAACAACAAAATGTAGCTAACGTGATTCACACTGAACTCAAGCTTCATTTCTTGAGGTCTAGGAAAGGGGGAGAAACATTATGGTCTATATAAATACTTGAACAACTGTTTTTCCAATCAGAACGCAACAGAAATGTAAAATGTGCATGTGTAATACCCTACAACTTACTTTTGGGAAAAAACGTTTTAACATAGAAAACTATATAGAAAACAAAGCATGCAATTGTTTTACTATAAAATTGTAGCAAAATTCAAAATGTAAAAAAACTGCACAAAACATTTTTTGTGCAAAACACACACACACACACACACACACACACACACACACACACACACACACACAGACACTTTAGCAGTGATGTGTCCTGTGACTTAACACATTATTTCATGCAGCTGAGAACTTTCCTAAAGGTCTACTTTTTGGATTTGAACTTTAACCTCTTGACCTAACATAGGAATAAGGAGTTTTGCTAAAAGGGTTGTGGTGACTGTGCATTTTTTAGTGTTGACACACTCTAAGACACTCCTCTAGAGTTCAGGTGTAGTGACCATACTCCTACAGAATTCAGATAAGCAGCAATTTTCAATTCAGGTAGAAGCTGGTGTCCGCTGATGCTCACCTTTTGGAGTGCTAACATGGACTTTATGAACTTTTTCATGGACTGAAAAGGAGAAAAGTAACTTCATATTTTTAGTATTACTGAGGTTATATTTATGGATGTTACATGCAAATTTTTAGACTTGAAAATTGTTCTTAAAAGTCATCAACAAATTGCAGTTATCTTGGGTTAGCAAAAGGATACAGGTAAATAGCTGTCAGCCAGAATTTACCAAATACCATCTATATTTTAAGCACATTATTTTATATTACTGTGCAACCACATATATGTAAATATGTTTAATTGTCAAACAGAACTGGTTAATTCCTTTAAGTAAAGCATCTAAGTTATTTGGTTTGTAAGAGCTTGTGGCTGGTGGCTTATTGATATAATTAAGAGAAAGGCACTGAAGTGTTGGGTTTTGATTGTGGGCACATGCCTTTCAATGAGAGAGACTGCTCCATTAAGCTACCATAAGAGATTATAGTTAGCTTACTTTTAAGACTGGCACAACAATTGCAACCTTTCTGTATAAGATTGGTCTGGCTGCCAGTAATAAACTTCCATAAATCGGGAATGTTTTGTGGTACTGAAGAGTATTAATATGCTCCTGAAAATTATTTTATGCATGAATGCAATGATTTTCTTCAGGTGACAGTTCCTGTTGGTATGCTATCACTAAAGCACTGGGTATGGAGTGAAGCTGATGAGTTTGTTGGACACAAGCGCTCATAGTGCTACTCTATAGCTGTTTAGAATCAACTTTACTTACATGTGGCAGGTATAACCATGTACATCCAAAGGCAACAGTAGTCAGGCCAAACATCTCAGATATATCAATTTTATTGGAGATAGCATTGTGGATCACAGAGCATAGCTCCTTTTCCAGATCTAATATTCGGTACCAGTGCTACAGTTATTAAGCCATATGCTGACATATTAAGTAATGACTGTTATATAGATTTAAAGCCACTATCAGTACACATTATTTGATGGAAACTGGCATTTAATGCCTGAAACTGAAATATTAATTCTATGATTATGTCCAAGATCCACCTCCCATCATAACCTTTTCCATACATAATACTAATATTTTCCTGTAGTATTCTACAGCATCATCCATGCCCTCACCTATTACTCACTCTAATGTACCTTTATTAATGCATAAACCATTTTCTGTCAATGTATCTTTAGTTGCAATGACATACTTTATTTTATTCCCTTTTCTGCTGATACACAGTACCACTATTATTCATGCCTTCATCCATTTACTTATTTGTTAACCTCATAGGAAGGCTAGTCCAAGGATGAGTTTTAGCTACAATGCAAGGCTAGAAACACAGTGAATAATATAGAACAACCTTCTGCATGGCATTACAAGCATCTGGCAAGCAGTGATATTTTTGTACTATAGTCATATTAACCTTAAAGAACTATTATAGTTCAAGAAATCCTTTAAAAGTGTATTTTTGGACAGTTGTTCAAAAACAATAGTAGTGTAGCTGTCATCTGTGACGTGCAGATGCCACTAAATTGTGCCAGGGAGTATTATGTGTTTGTCTGTCAAAAACAGTGTTAGAATAAACAAACTTTTACGTCATTCCTGAATCTGGTGAAACATGTCCAGTCAACACAATTAAACTTTCACAGATCTCCCAGTTTATGTGCTACCATATTTTCACCTTTCTTCCCATTTACTTACAACTGGAATTACTCTGCCTTACCACATAACAGTTTTGTCCATTTTCTAACATTATCAGGAAGTTCATAAGTAGGTATGTAACAAATCATTAAGTACTGCATGGTGAACATCCCAAAATTGTATTCAATGTTCTTTACTAACAGTTACTCCTCATATGTATTTTCTTAACCAATGTTTAATGATTTCCTGTATCATTGTCCTTATTCAGGTTAACATCCGCTTTCAGCAGAATTAGAGATCTGCTCTTTACTTATAACTAAATTACTTAAAATTTACTTGTAATTGTCTGCTTATACACACTTTATTACATTTTTAAAAATACCTTTCCCAAAGAGTAATTTGCTTCAATTTAATTAAGTATTGCCAGTATATCTCAACTTAATATCTATTCGATTCTTATAAAATTTGAACAATATATATTATGTTCATGAAATTCCCATTATGTTCCCCTTAATAACCTTTCAAAGTTTGTTATTGAAAAAATATGTATGTTTGCTTATTAAATTCAGCTCCTCCTATCCTTTTTTAATTCTTTACATCAGCTTCATGCCAATATGTCACATATGTTCTCCACTTCTATTACCTTGTCAACTATGTCTCTCAGGTAAAGTTCTAGCTGTAGTCTGCGTATTTCCTCCCATTGTTTAAGATATAAAGCCCTGCTTCTTCCTTCCATCCTGCGGAAGTTAACATAGTTCTTCAAAGCTTGTCGCTACAGGGTACCTTTGCCCATACCTGTTCACTTTCTGAGTGAGCTCACCCTAAGGAATACCATGAGACGAGGTGTTGGCAGTGGATGGGTCACAGGGGGGGGTGGTCATGTGCAGTAGCACCCAAGCAGCAACAAATACAGTGCAAATGACTTGGATCCCTCCTTTTTTCATAGATTCATACATGTTTATTAGACTAATGACCACAAGGGCCATTTTAAGCCTAGCCATGCACCCAAAATCTCTGACAAGTTGTAGTACCCTTGATAAGTGTAAGCAGGGGCTTGGGAAGTGAAACATTTACAAGCAGGGACCTGGGAGATGAACCATTTACAGGCTGCCTGTGTCCATGAGAGACATAGGTGCCAAACCAGGGATGAATTTCTTGTTCCCCATCCAATTGTTCAAGTTACACTTGAATTGAGTTAGGCAGGAACTCTGCTTCACATGGATAGGGAACCTGTTCCAGAGATAGGGTAGTCTCTGGTATACATACCTGTCTCTCCAGCATGTCCTATTTATATCACAGGGAAGGTTTACATCTTTAGAATGGTTAATTCTGGTCCACTTTATTTTGCAGATATACAGGAGGTTCATTAGAGTGGGCTCTGACAATGCCTTGTATGCCAGGCATAGATCTCCCTTCAACAGCCTGTAGGAGACAGAATACAGGGATAGGGCCTTGAGGCAGTCTGCATAGGACATGTTACTTATGCCCTGTATTCTTTTAGTGAAGAACTTCTCTGGACATTCCAATTGTTGGATATGCCTGGTTAAGTACATACCAAGGGGGCACTGTATTCAATGATAGGTCTGATAAATGCCGAATACAGTGGAACAATGACTTTCTTGGACTCATATGACATAATTTTGTTTATAAGTTGCACAATATAGAATGATTTCCTCACTACTGTAGACACATGATGATCAAAGGTTATATATGTATCCCCAAGCCCTTGACTACTGGGTCAACTCTTAGGGTTGTATTGTTAATATGATAGTTACTAGGGGTGGATAACATCCAAAAGGATATCATTATGCATTTCTTGGCATTTAGTTTTAGCCCATGGCTCTGACACCAGTTGCTTGTCTGTGCCAGCCCTTCCTGGAGAACATTTGTGTCGGTGTTGGATTCAATGAAAGCTCTTAATTGGCAATTATCTGCAAATTTAGTCAGCCAGAGGCCATTGACATTGGCCTTGACTTCACAGAAGTAAATGCCAAAAAGAAGTAGTCCCAGGACCGATCCTTGAGGGCCTCCACTTGTGACTGGCCTCTTTTTAGAGGTGGCCTCCCCAATTCTAACTTCCTGTGTCTTGTCTGTGAGCCAGTTGGCTATCCACTGGGTGACATAAGGAGTTGTACTTAACCTCTTGAGTTTATCAACAATGCCTGAGGGGGTTATAGTGTCAAATGTCTTGGCATGGTCAAGGTAGGCAGTGTGAACCATTTTACCCTCATCCATTGCTTGGTGAGCTTCTTAAACTAGTCCACCAGGTTGAGTAGGCATGACCTGCCCTTGACAAAACCAAACTGGGTTGGGTTCAGTGTCTGGAGGTTAACTATGTTATTATTGATCATTTCCAGGATAGTTATTTCCATGGCTCTGCATATGAAATTAGTGAGACTTGTGGGTCTGTAGTTTCCAGGGTCTGTAGATGGCCCACCTTTGTGCAGAGGAATGGTTGTTGGTGCTCTCCATTCATAAGACAAAAAGCCTGTTTTGAGGCTACAGCTAAATAGCGATTCCAGAAGGCCTGGTAGGTCATGTTTCATGGCATTTAGAAGCCATCCTGGGATATTGTCTGGGCTCATTGATGCAGTGTTCTTGGCCTTAGGGGAAAGCATTAAGGACCTGTTCCCTAGTGATAGGAGGGGGAGTTATATTTTATGGCATGTCTTGAGGGAAGGTTGGGGGGGGAGAGAGGGATAAAACTGGAGCTGAATTCATCAGCCAATAGGTTTGCTATAACTTCTGGCTCAGTATAGGTGGCTTCATTTGCAATGAGCTCCACATACAATTGTGTATTGCCTTTGAGGTTGAGGACATAACTAAAAAATGCCTTATGGTTGTCCTTGGCCTGGGAGGCCAAATTTACCTCAAATTTGGCTTTAGTAAACTGTATTTGTCCTCTGAGTTCTTTGTTTGTTTATTTATTTATTGACATTTGTTAACCAGGTTAGTCCAACTGGGCTTGGGGACCATTTTCAGAGGAGACCCAAGGAGAAAAGCTCCATTATTAGACAGTTTTAGAAAAATCATGATTTAAAAGAATGTCTTAGTACATACATATATGACATAACAATAGGCAAGAATTCTAAAACAGATAATATTACATAGCAAGAATAAGAACATAGTAAAATACAAGCATCAGACAATATATACATTATTATTTACATAGCAAATAAAAAGTCACTAGAGAATATTATTATATTCATTGTTTAAAGCACTTACCACTTGCTGTCTTACATGGAGATGTGGAAGTGAGGTTTGGTGGGTGACATGGAGCTTATGTTGGATCTTGGCAGAGGCAAGACTTGGGGTTAAGTGGATATGCTTTAGTTCATTTTTGAAGTATAGGGAGTGGGTGATGGAACATATGTGTAAAGGGAGTTTGTTCCAAGCAAGGGCAACAGAGTGTTTGTATAGTAGTTTGCCCACAGTTTTCTTGGGATGGTAGATTTCAAGTAGCTGCTGGTTAGATGTGCGGAGGGTTCTAGATGGTATATAGATAGAGATAAAGGATGACAGAGATAGGCAGGATGAAGGTTTGGAATGAATGTGATACAGTATTTGAAATTGAGAGTTGGAGTTGTTGGGGAGCTCAAGCCACTGCAGACTGTTTAGAGCAATGCAATGATGAGACTTGTATGGGGTGTTTGTGACAAATTTTGCAATTGGTGAGTACTGGGGCGGCATATAGGAGGGAGGGCATGATGAATGTTTGTGCTAGTGTGAGTCTGGCATTAAAGGTTAGAAATTTTTTGCTACAATAAAGTAACCCCAGTTTCTGGTGAGTTTTATTTATACATTGGAGTATGTGCAGGTTGAACTTGAGCTCATCATCTATGATGACCCCAAGGAGTTTTATGGGGCTATCAGGTTTGATAACTGTGTTGTTAGAAGACTTGATAGCAAATATGGACTTATGGCTAGTAAGAGATCAGGGCAGGAAGAGTAGGAGTTTGGTCTTTTTGGGGTTAAGAATAAGTAGATTATCAGATAGCCATTTTTCAGTGGATAGAAAGGTTTGTTGGGTTAGGGTATGGAGTTCAGAGATATTATTTGAGATAGAGATGAGTGTAGTGTCATCAGTATATTGGATGAGAGAAGATTGATTGCAAGATGAGTAGAGATCATTGGTGAAGACATTGAATAGGAGGGGACCCAAGATGGAACCTTGGGGTACTCCAGTTTGGACTGGAAGGAAAGGTGAAAAGGATGAGAGCCATTTGATGGATTGTTGTCTACTGGATAGGTACCTGCTGAACCAAGCTAGGGAGGAAGAAGATAGGTTAAGTTTAGCAAGTTTAGATAGCAACAGAGTTTGAGAGACTGTATCTAAAGCTTTGGAAAGGTCAAGGAAAAGGCAGGATATGAGTTTGCTGTTGTCTAGGGATTTGGCAATGGTATGGATAAAGGATAGGAGGGCAGTGGTCGTGCTGTGGTTGGGACAGAAGCCACACTGAATGGAAGTGAGAAGGTTATGCTGGAGGAGGTGATTAAGAAGCTGAGAGTGAATGCATTTTCAAGTATCTTTGAGATGGGGGACAGAATGGCAATGGCTCGATAGTTGCCAGGGTCAGTGGAGTTTCCACCTTTGTGAAAAAGAATAAGTGAAGAAGGATTTCCATAGGGTAGGAAGGGTTTGAGCTTAAGAAGAAGAGATTTGATATAGGAGGTAGGAACAGGGTGAACGGTGAAGGTAGTTTGGTTTGTATGGTTGGGAGGGGTAGGTATGGCAGTAGTGCTACCATTTGAGGGTATGGGTTTATGGATGGAATCAACGAAGTGATTATTATGGAGGGTAGTGGTTTCCAGTGGGGATGTGTTTGGGTTAGGGGAGGGGTTTGCATGACAACCAGGAGAAAGGATGTTGTTTAGAGTAGTCCAAAACTTTTGAGGGTTGGTTTTGCTTTTGAGCTGGGTGGTGTTATAGCAGGACCTTTTGCTATTTGTAGTTTTTTTTACAAGGTTCCTAAGTTGTCTATATTTGAATAGGAGGGGTGGTTGTTTAGTTTTGCTCCAGGCTTTCCAGACTCTATCCCTTTCTTGCATAAGGGACCTAGTTTCTTTGGAGAGCCATGAGGCATGGTTTGATTTTCTTCTGACCTTCTAGGAGGGAACAAGGGATTTAAAAGTATTCAGGAAGATGCTGTTGAACATGCTTACTGCATCATTGAGAGGGATTTGTTTAAGGAGTGACCAGTCTGTATGGGAAGGATTAGAGTTGAATTGGGAGATGTTAAAGTTCGTTGGTTTGCGGCAGTCTCTGAAGAGGTGGGGTTTGTGAATTTGGGAGGTGTATCTTAAGACAGATGTGCAGAGATGATTGCCAAGGGAATCAGGTAGAGTGGTGGGGTTGTGGTAGTGATGGAGGGAGTTGGTGAGAATCCAGTCAATTATGGAGCTGGAGCATGAGTTTTTATGGAAGCGTGTGGGGGATGAGATCAGTTGGTGGAACCCACGTAGGTTGATACTAAGTTCAGGAGAGTCAGTAGAAATTTTAGGCCAGTCAGTGTTGACATCTCCTAAGATAAGGGTTTTCTAAGGTATAGTGTCTGAAAACCAGGGCAGAATGTTCTCTAGGATGGGTAGATTGTTTCCTGGAGGGAGATGGATGGAGGCAATAGCAAATTTCTTATGAGGAGTAAGGTGGCAGTTGAGGATGATAAGTTCAGCTGGGTGGAAGTCAGGAATAGGAGAGGGGAATGGTGAGAGGTTTGGGCTATTGGATTAGAGGATGGCTACACCACCCCCTTTTTTGGGAGTTGGTCAGAGCAAAAGATATTGTAGCCAGGAGGGAGTAATTCATTGTTTGTGATATGTGGTTTGAGCCATGTTTCAGATAAGGAAAGAATGTGCGGAGTAGAATGAGCTATCCAGGTATGTAGCTCAGTGACTTTATTTGTTAGTCTTTGAATGTTTAGACAAAATGCAGTTAGATGTTTAGATAGGGACAAATTATGTACATGAGGGAGGGATTGGTGGGATGTGTGAAGTGAGGGGAGGGTGGAGGTAGATGTGAGGGGTCTGAGGATGTGGGGACAAGGAGAGGGGCCTGGGTTTGGTTGGATGTCACCAGAGCAGAGAAGAATTTGTGTGAAATAGGATGGAGCCATGATGGGTATACGTGCTTTAGGTAGCTTAGGTTTAGACTTGTGGGTAGGTCTAAGGATTTGAAGTATATGGAGCTTATGGAGATTTATAGTGGAGAAATTGAATAGATTTGGGGAGATAATAAATGAGGAAGTTGTTAGAAGGTATTATTTATGTAGATGGTAGGAGAGCATGTAAGTGGGTTGGAAAGGAGGGAGTGATAACAGGTTAGAGCAGAGAGAAAGAAGAGGAATAGAGAAGAAACTTCATGTTGTAGTGTGTGCAGAGTGGTAGGAGAGTGACTTCAAAGACAAAGGTAGGTATGTGATGTAGGGAAGAGTGAAAAGGTGATAGGGTGGGAGGGATTTTTGACAGGAAGTGTTTGGTTATGGGATGATGTGGCAAGAAGGGGAGGGATAGTTTGCTATAAAGGAAATTGTAATGGGGTGGCTGGGAATGGGGGTAGGGTAGGGGAGCAAAGTGATCCAAAGCGCAGCAAGGATGAACGTAGTGAGGCTGTACCCAGGAAGAGAAGCCTCAGAAAACAATCAGAAAAGCAGGTAGGTTTGTCAGAAAATGTAAGCAGGAGAGGCAGGGGGGGGGTTAGTAACAACTCAGAGACCAACTGACAGAAATTAGGTCTGCAGAAGTGGGAAAGCAAAGGAATACAAGTATAATAACTGGAGGTAGCCAGGGAGGTGAGGTAGGTGAGGTAGAAAACACCACAGTAGAGTCTATAGCCAGAAAGAGGAGGGATTCCAGAAAAACAAGAGTGCTTACCAAGGAACAGAAAGTGGTTAGAGGGTGGTTAGAAGAGTGGGAGAGCAGGAATAGATAGGGAAAACAGCAGGGAGCAGTCTGCAGATGTATAACAGAGTAGCCACCACAGCAGCAACATTAAGGTACAGGTAACAGCCAAAACAAGTTATAGATTAAGCAGGACATACTTAAACTAGTCACAAACTTTGCACGGAAACTCAACAAAGGGACTTGACTGCAGATATTTCTAGGCAGGGTGGGTCAATGTGTTTGGAGAACCAAGAAAATGTATTGCTAACCTGAAAAAGAAAGAAGTCAAAGGGGAGATGCAGGGGAATAGGGGAGTAGTAATTCTTCAATATTAGAAAGGACTAGGCAGTAATAGGTAGTGATGGTAGTGTTTCAGGGTGTTTTGTGAAAGTTAGACATTTAAGAAGGGACCTCTGGGTGGAGTTGGGGTGAGGAGGAGAAGAGTGCAGGTTTAAGTTACAGAGATTGAGAATGGAGTGTGGAGTGTGAGTAATGTGAATGCAGTAGCAGTAGTGCATAGGGAGTAAAACAGAGAAACAATGCAAAACAACAATGCAAGAACACAATAATGGTGCAAGAAAACAGTGTAAGATATTTAGAAACACATACAGACATTATTGCATAGTTGTTTAGTTTGATGAGAGTGCTTTTATCCTGCTGGGTACTGCACTTCCTAATTTTTTCCACAATTTCTTCTTTCTGTTATACAACCTATTGATTTTGTGATTCCACCAGGGTGACTTGTTTTTTAGTTAGTTCTGCACTTCTTCCTAGTGGGTGCAGCTGCCTCTATACAGCGATTAACCTGCTTGTATAGGGTTTCTGTGAACATTTCTGCATTGGAAGCAATCTTCTCAGGGTTTGTGGGGCTCAGAAGTTTGCTAGGTTATCACTTAATGGCAGGAAGTTACCCTTAGAGTAGTTCCTGAATATTCCAAGGCTAGCTGAAGTTCCAGGTTTTATTTTTACTTCAAAGGAGACCATTTTGTGGTCTGACCTTACCAAAGAAGACATTACACTAGGGGATGTGCAGCACTCTCCCATATTAGTGAGGACCAGATTCAGTGTGGTTGTACCCCTGGTTGGTGTATTGAAAATCTGGTCTAGGGTGTTTGTTTACAAAATCCAGGAATCTCTGTGCTTACATGTTTGGTGTCATATAGGATTCCCAGTTAATAGTTGGGTAAATAAAGTCACCCATGAATATGATATTGGGTTGTATGGTGAGTGTTTCCAATACATTTAAATACATGGTGTGAGTTTCCTGGGTCATGGAGTGGGACTTATATCCTGCAAGGGAGTGGTATTGGATTTTGCCTATGGTGATTTGAAAATGGAGAAGCTCAAGTACATTGTCCTGTCTGACCAGCCCTGAGGTATATTTATTTTTGATGTAAATCAAAACACCTCTACCTTTAGTCCCTGTCTGGGTAGTAGCTGTTATAACATTATAAATTGCACTCTCAGTGTGCTCTCCACAGCTTTAAACTATGTCTCAGTAACCGTATAGACATCAGCATTCTCTAGGGTGAAGAGAGCTTCAAGGAAGTGGAGTTTTTTATTTAGACTTCTAGCATTGAGCAGAAATACCTTTAGATTTTCTTGATTTGTCATCTCAGAAATACTTTCAGTTTGACATTTTCTAAAAAAGGCACTATGGGGGAAGACAGTGTTTTAGCTAATATTCAAAAGCTTAGATGTGAGAGGTGCAGACCATCCCTGGCAAAACAGCATGGTCTGTTGACCATCTCCTTTCATGCTGACAAATATTGCACCCCGTTAGAATGACACCAGAAACTAAGCCAATTATTAAAGTCAGTCATCTTTTGTTTGTACTGTGGCATCATCCTTGGTGAAGGTAAAATGCTGCTCAGTGCTAGGCTCATACCAGCTGGGGGGTCATATTCTGAGAGCTCCATGATGTCTCTCTTTATATAATCTAGGGAGGTCCATCTCAGGTCATTTACACCCATATGGACTATGATGGAGTCATACTGGTACTTGTGGTCCAATGTCCTGAGTGCATGCATAATGTGGCAGATCCTATCCCCTGATAAGCAACTGACCATGACTTTCTCTTTACTCAGCCTTGTGAGAGGGCCAATGGAGTCTCTAATGACCAGAATGTTGGAATATGTGGTGGCTTGCCTTGTGGGTTTATAAGAAAAGGTTCCATGAGATGTGGCTATATTTGTTGATGTGAATGTTGTTTTGAAAGAGTGCATTCTGGGCTGCTGATGGTATTTCTTATGTGTAGTTCATCTAGGAGGTCTATGGGATTTAGGAAAGTTACATTTAAGTACCTCAGCATATGTGGGACTATGTGTCTGCTTTGAATTGTGTGTGATGGATGCAGAGTGTGTACTACTGACAACCTTATTAACATTAGGAGTGCTTTTATGTGAAGGCTTTGCCTCCAGTGACATTGTATAAATACATCTCTCACATACCATATCAGCTTGATTGAGAATTAACTGATTGTCAGTAAACATGAGGCAATTTCTACATTGCCTCAGGATGCCCATATCCACCAAACTAGTAGCGTAGATAGTGGAAAAGTTCATATCCATGGCAACAGTCCTTTTTTTTATTGATTAGACAGTTGGAGTGAGAATGTAAAGCAATGTCAGGAGTATCCAGTTTACAACTCTGGGGACAGTACTTGTCACTGCAAACTAGTTGCCCTGTGTGCAACCAGGTATTAGTGAAATTTCACTTGCACTTTTACAGGAAAAATGTCACTCTAGATGTCTGTCTCTAAACAGGGCACTGACAAACACTTGAGGGGAAACTAATAAGTAGACTCTGATGAATTATAGACAAATCAAGCAGTACTTACTAAAAAGAAATAAAAATAGCTTGTCAAGAATGATGAAAAGAGGGAAGGGAGTCACATGAATGGCTTCTGCCTGGCTACTACTAGTGCTGGTTTCACCACAGCTTCACTTTGCTGGGATACAATGCTCCCTTGCTTCTTCACTCACCAGAAGCAAAACAATAGTATCAATCCCAAGATTAGAAGCAGGACGCAGCCTGTTTGGTGATCCACAGTCTTGCCACAGATTATGCAAGGGTCCATAGGCTTGTTGTAGCCTTTTCCTGGTAGATGCCTTGAACAGCAACCAGACCAATCAGGAATGTCAAGCACAGACACTCACTGCCCAACCAGAAACAGTCAGGAATCAGTGCACTCTGCTCCTGCTCTCACCAGGAGCAAAATCTAAGCACAAATTCCAAGCTGTTACGTATAAAGCAGCTATTAGGCTTTCTGGTGATCAGCAGTCTCCAGGAAATAATGGCCCTGTGCTCCTTCTGTCACAAGGAAAAAACAGAAGCACTAATCTCAAGATGACTACTGAGAGGCAGAATGTGGTCTCTGCAGTAATTGGTGGTCTTGGAGTAGATGCTGCAGATTTTAAAGGTAAGATGGAAAATGGGTTAATATCCTAACCTCTGCAGTGTGCACTAAGCAGTCAGATATGAAAGGGGTCAGGTAACTAAGCTTTAGCTATTTAACTGAAGAGCCACTAATTTTAAAAGAACAAGATAGATTAGAAGGGGATGGGCATTTTGTATTCTGGTTCTATGGAATGCAATGGGATGGCCAATACATTTAAACAGTTGAAGGGGAGTGATTTCACAAAATAATAATTTTGTACTTACACACAAGAACCAATGAAAGGGGAGAGGGAATGAGATACTTGGTCAAATTAATATAAGGGGCAGGCAACTAGAAAGACAGTTCAGTTTAAAAACACAATGCTAGAGTGGGAGGGAGGGAAAATTTAATTTCTGTATGACTCACAACAGACACAGCTGTAGTTTCTTTCCCATTTTAAATATACAATTAAAAGCAGAATACAAGTAAAACGCAGTGTAAATAAAACAAATCAAAATATACAAAATAGAAGGAATTAAAAAAAATACAAAATACAAAAAAGCAAAAAACAAACTAACCTTTCCCTCACAGCAAGTTGTGGCAAAGTCTGGGGGAGCTTTCCAGTAAAGCCTTGAAATGTTTTATTCTACCCCTTAAATAGAATGTTTAGTTCCTAGCTCCACCTTCAGTTCACAGCTAATTAACCTTAATTGCCCTTTTCTAATTTCTGTGTGACTCACAAGATAGACAGCTGTGATCTCTTAGAAGAAGGAATTAAAAAATACAAAATGCAAAAAAGCAAAAACAAACTAACCTTTCCATCACAGCAGAGTCTGAGTGAGCATAAGAAACACCAACATAAGGGTTCTAATAGCTGCTACACAGTAAAAAAGGGGGGCAACAGAGTTTGGCCTTAGTGACTATGAAGTTTTGAACATTAGCCCTGACAGCTTGTGATATAAACCACTGGTTCTACATACATAAATATATACACACACACACACACATATATATATATATATATATATATATATATATATATATATATATATATCTAGAGAGAGAGAGAGATATTTCACTTGTATATTTAGTTGCACTGTTGTAACCCTGTCTTTCTTTATTACAAAAGTTATATATTTTACCACAATGTTGTGTCTTTCGGCTATTCCCGGTTAGGGGTCACCACAGCGGAACTCCGGTCCGCTAATGATTGGCAGTAGATTTTTAAGTGCTGGCTTCCTGGGCCTAACGCACAACCTTCAACAAAGGAACGTCCATATATTTTACCACAATACTGCTTTGAATTTTCTATCTGTAAAGGCCACAACCCCCAAATGGCTCTCTCCAGCTGTGCTCAAACATAGCCATTCCATAATTGTATGCAATATACCATTCTTTCTCATTGTGTTAAAAGTGCCCACCTTCCCCTCCAGAAAAATCACAGTACTCACATATAGTGATGCTGTTTGCCAGCCCATGTATTAAGTGGGTTGAAAGCAAAACATTTTGATGTCTCTTTTTTCACCTTTAACATCAGTAAAAGTAGAATTGGGAGATGTGGCAGAAAAGACATAAATGATAATGAAAAAAATAAATAAAAGGTCATATCATAGAAAAGTGACATCATCACTAAAGATCTAGGAACAATAGCAGACAGCAATTTACATTTTGAACAGTGTGTATATATACTGGTCAGAAAATTAATTTCTAATAATCTAAGAAAGACAGTTGTACTGTTTTATATATCACTTATGCAGTACAGCATTTTGTACCATTTGAGCAAGTCATCTAAAATATTTGAAAAGGTATGATTCCTTAATAGAAAAGTCATACCCCCGGATTCACGAATCCTCCGTGTAAGACTTAATAAGTCTTACTCGGAGGCTGCAGTTGAATGGTATGACGTCAGTGTGCCATGAATATGCATGAGGGCACGCTGACCCAACTGTAAGTCCTACACGGACCATGTAAGAAAGCAGGGGGCGTGTCCGACTGCCAAGCAGTCTAAATGTCCACGCCCCTGCAAGTGTTGAAAATAAAAGGAAATAAACAAGAGTGAGTCCGCTCAAATGTCCCTGCACCCAACACCTCACTATATGATATTGTAAACCCCCATCACACATCTAAAACGCAAAACATTACATTTTTTTTTTAAATACCCAAAATAGCTGCCCATATTTGCACATGTGTGTGTGGATGTGCCCACTGCTTAGCTACAGTTAGCAATTCTGACATGGAACCTCAAGATGCATACACTCAAAACTCTCCTTAGCATGGAGAACATCGATATCTGTGCAGTAACAGAAACCTGGTTCAAGGCTCCCGAGAGCACCCCAGCACTACCAGGTTATACCTCATACCATGCTTTTCAGCCCCAAAATTTGGACCGAACCAGAAAAGGAGGAGGAGTATCAATATTCGTCAAAGATACCCAAACCTCCCGGTTGGTGGCACAGCACGAAGCATCAGAGACTATCCATGTGCAACTAACAGTGGGTAAAACTGCCTTCCAGTTTATAGCCTGCTACAGACTACCTTCCCAAACCCAGGAACCCCACTCGGCCTTCCTGAGAACACTGGAAAATATGAAGGTCTCTCCAAACACCATTATATTGGGCGACTTCAACTACCCAAACATAGACTGGGAGCATTACTCTAGCTCCAACACCCTAGCTCAAAGGTTCCTAGAATTTATAAACTCAAATGCTATGGAACAACTTGTTACCACTCCCACAAGAGGGGAAAACATACTGGACCTGATCATCACCAACATGGGGACTCTATGCTAGACCAGAAGTGTATCCCTCACTGGTAAGATCAGACCATAAACTAATCTCACTGGATATTCACATCCTGACCCCACCCCCTGCCCAGAAAACCACAGTGAAAAACTTCTCTAAAGCAAATTTCACACTCCTCAAAACTGAGGTGGAATCCTTCAAAGCCCCCGGGCCTGTGGAAAATACGGCCCAGACCGCAGAATCCTTTATAAATGCATTCTATGAGCACCTTCAGGAATGCATGGATCATGCAATCCCAAATAAAACCAAGACCTAATCCTCCAAAGGCAGACGTCCTGTCTGGTGGACCCCAACCATAAACAAACTATACAACAGAAGGAGGAAGCTACTACATGATAGAGCAAAATCCCAAAAAGGGAAGGCATCTCTGATCAGTGTTAGCAAAAAACTACGGGCACTCATAAAATCGTCTAAGGCCAGCTTCGAGAGAAAATTGCACAGGACACTAAGGATAATCACAAGGCTTTCTTTAGTTATGTTAGGAACCTGGGTGGGAATTCCCAGATATGCTCAGAATTAGTCCAAAATGACAAAAAAATACACCGAACCCACAGACATTGCCAACATCCTAGCTGACAGGTTCAGTGCAAACTTCTCCCCCTCCCCACCAAAAGGGCAAATATCTATCCCAGCAGAGTGCTGCCCCCCTGACATCTCAGATGCTCAGGTAAGAGCCGCCCTCTCCAAAGCAAAAAACACAGCATCAATGGGACCAGACGGTGTCCCGGGCTGCGTCCTACATGAACTCCAAGAAGAACTAAACCCAAACATAAAACTACTGTTCAATCTCAGCCTTACCACAGGATATGTACCCAAAGAATGGCGTACAGCAACAGTGGTCCCTCTCCACAAAGGTGGTGCCTCAACGGATCCAGGAAACTATTGCCCCATAAGCCTGACTAGCTTGGTCTGCAAAGCTATGTAAAGGATCATCATGGACCTCATAAAAAAAGATATTGGAGACCTACAGACACTGGATCCTACCCAGTTCAGCTTTGTTAAGGGCAAATCCTGCCTCTTAAACCCGGTCGATTTCTTTGAAACAGTCACCAAGGCCATTGACGAGGGGAAGGTGGTCCACACAGCCTACCTGGACCTCGCAAAAGCCTTCGATACAATACCCCACTTGGGCATTATAGATAAGCTCACCAGCTTAAATATAAACCCCTATGTCACTAAATAGGTTACAAACTGGCTCAAGGACAGAACCCACATGGTTAGAATTGCTGGAGCCATGTCAGACTCCAAACCAGTTACAAGTGGCATCCCACAAGGCTCAGTCCTGGGACCTCTCCTGTTCGGTATATATTTCTCGAAGGTACAGGTCAACACGGAAGGACTGTGGCTGACCAAGTTCGCAGATGACTGCAAACTGGGCGCTATAATCGACTCTCCAGCCGACACAACCATCCTCCAAAAGGGCCTCATAGAAACAGACAACTGGTGCCAGAGCCATGGCCTCAAGCTAAATGCCAAAAAGTGTATAATCATCCCCTTTGGCAAAAACAAAGTACCCACAAATTACCACATAGGTGGTAATCCATTAAGTACAGAAGAAGTAATTAGGGACCTGGGGACCCAAGTTGATAGCAATCTCTCATTTGACAACCACATGGCCAAAGTGGTTAGAAAAACATTTTATATAGCCCACCTAATCATGAAGGGATTCACATCTCGATCAGGGGAGGTCATCGTGCCTCTCTACTCATCCCTCATCAGGCCCATAATTGAGTACAATGCCCCTTTTGGGATGTACCTTACCAGACACCTGCAGCAACTGGAAAGACCCCAAAAGTACCTCACCAAGAGGATCAAAGGGCTCAAACAGATGCCATATGCTGCCCGGTTAAAGAAACTCCAGCTCTACTCAGTGGCATACCACCTGCTCAGAGGCAATCTGTGCCTGACGTATAAAGCCATGTCCAACCCGGAATTAATGGACATGCTGCACCTCAAAAAATCCAAATCCCATCGAGCTACATGCCCGAGAGACTTGAACCTCATCACTGAAATAAATAGGACATGCTGGAGGGACAGATTCATAACCCAGAGGCTCCCTTCACTCTGGAATAAAATCCCAGTCCAGGTTAGGCAGAGTCCCTTATTTACTCTCTTCAAGAGGAATCTTGATGAGTGGATGGGGGATCATAGGTTTACCCCGGGTATCACTTCTGTGTCACTGTTAGACAGAGGCACAGTATACTAACCTTGAAAAAGGGCATAGCAAAATTAATTTAAAATGGGTGGCGAAAGCCAAACACACTCTGGCTAGGCTTATAAATGCCCTAGGGCAGATAGCCTAGTATGAACCTATGAACCTATGGAAGAGCATAAGAAAGAATGTTTATGCAAATCACACCAAATAGCAATAGCGTAATGGTAGAGCGTTCGCACAAAGAAGAGGCATTCACAGTTCGAGTCCCACCACTCCCTTTCATATTTATTTTTTAAATCAGTATATGGAATAATACCCAACATATATGTTTAAGCATAAATAAAAAGCAGTGAAATGGCCAATGTATCAGTGAATAAAATAAATATTTTAAAGGATCCGAATATAAAATTGCTCACAGTTAGCAGCGCTTCACCCAGCGCAATATAGTTGCCCCTAGCTAACTCGTGCTTTACCCAGCGCAATGTAGTTGCCCATAGCTAAATCGCACTTTACCCAGTGCAAAATAGTTGCCCAAAGCTAAATAGCGCTTTACCCAGAGCAATCGGTTTGCACGGAGGTGCATGCCGTGCCAACCAGCGCACAGTCGGGCAACGTAGAGCAAAGTTGCTTAAACACAGCCACGCCCCCTAACTTGTCTGGACAGTAGTAAAATAAAATGCAATGATAAGGTTTGAACCAAGGACACTGTGCACCATAATCAAAATACTGAACCACTAAGCCACGACAGCTTTGGATAAACATCCACTGTTAACATATATATAGTAATAAATATTTGATTAACCATTGCTAAGCAGGTCTGCAGTCAGCCGAGAATATTCAAAAACGGCCAATCACAGAAAAGTGCGGGAAATGCGGCATATTTAAGCCACATAGGCGGGAATACTCGCCACAACTGATTGTAGCTCCCATCTGCAGTTAGAATGTCTGGTGTTGGAGAGGGTACATGCTTTTGAGCGCAACGCTGGGGCATTGAGGAGTCAAGATATATGGTTTGGCTCCTAGTCCATTGGCATGAGACTCGACTCCTGCAGGGCCAGTTCCAAGGAACGGAGTATAAGGCGGAGGCTTGGAACCAGTTGGCTCATGAACTCACCAGTGCCACAGGTATCCCTCGGACTGGTGAGCAGGTCCATCACCACCATGCAGACCTGAAGAGGTGGAAGTAGGACCTTCTGAACCAGTGGATCCAGGAGGCCCGTCAAATGTGCGATGCCCCACTACTAAGTAGGTAGCCATGGAATGCAGTATGTAAGATAAGCTAATATAGTCAAATAATGGATAGGTATGTCTCAATATCCCTTTATTTACTCCACAGCTGCAGGTGCTTGCACTATGAATCAGCAAGCCTATGCAGATAAGCTGCTAAGGCTGTGCCACCAGGCAGGTTAGTAAATATTCTACATGTATTGTTACATGATATATGTGAGTGAGCATGAGAAAAGTGTTTAAGCCCAATAATACAGCAATAAAATGTCCTGATTAAATCTTCTGCATGTACTGTTATATAACAAACGTCAGTGAGCCAGAAATAGAGTGTACTAACCCACTAATCAAGGTAAAATAATTCTGGAATACTATCCCTGCATGTACTGTCATAACATATAAGTGAGCAGGCCTGAAAAAGAGTGTTGTAACCTATCAAGAAAGGTATAATATGTCCTGAATATGTCTTCCGTATGCACTGTAATAACAAGTAAAGCAGAGAGCCTGTCGAAAAGAGTGTTCAATGTAATTAATAAAGGTATAAAACTTGGAGTGTGCCTGTGTCACTTAATTTGAAATGTTGTTGTACCCTTGAAATAAAAAATAGTACTGTTGTATTAGGGGCTGTCAACCCACAGTTGTGCAGTCCCATAGGAAGTGAATGAAGGAGGTGGCAGTAGCTGTGAAGTATAAAACATTCATTCCCTGAATAAATCATCTGCATGTACTGTTACATATCATAAGTCAGATAGCCAGGAATAGAGTGTAGTAACCCATGAATAAAGCAAAAACATGTCTGGAATACTATCTCTGCATGCACTGTCATAGATAAAAAGTGAGTGAGCCTGTAAAACAGTCTTGTAACCTATCAATAAAGGTATAACATAGGTTCATAGGTTCATAGGTTCATACTAGGCTATCTGCCCTAGGGCATTTATAAGCCTAGCCAGAGTGTGTTTGGCTTTTGCCACCCATTTTAAATTAATTTTGCTATGCGTTTTTTGAGGTTAGTATACTGTGCCTCTGTCTAACAGTGACACAGAAGTGATAGCCGGGGTAAACCTATGATCTCCCATCCACTCATCAAGATTCCTCTTGAAGAGAGTCAATGTGGGACTCTGCCTAACCTGGACTGGGATTTTATTCCAGAGTGAAGGGAGCCTCTGGGTTATGAATCTGTCCCTCCAGCATGTCCTATTTATTTCAGTGCTGAGGTTTAAGTCTCTCGAGCGCGTAGCTCGATGGGATTTGGATTTTCTGAGGTGCAGCATGTCCATTAATTCTGGGTTGGACATGGCTTTATACGTCAGGCACAGATTGCCTCTGAGCAGGCGGTATGCCACTGAGTAGAGCTGGAGTTTCTTTAACCGGTCCTGAATAGGTCTACTGTATGCAGTGCAATGTCAAATACAGAAGAGAGCCTGTAGAAAAGAGTTTTAATGTAAATAAGAAAGGTATAATACTTGTAGTGTGCATGTGCCAGTTACTCTGAAATGTTGTTGTACTCTTGCAGTGAAGAAGTGTTACTCTGTTGTAGTAAGTGCTGACAACCCCCAGTAGTACAGTCCCATATAAAGTGGATGAAGGAAGTTCCAGTAGCTGTGAAGTATGCAACAGTCCTAAACAGTTGTGAAATGGCTGACATGCATAGGTAAATTTGGCACACGAGTAGCCTGTCAAGGTGTTCCCCAGAAATGTTAGTGTGCTACCTGAAAAGTAGGGTTGTGTAGAAAACAAGTGAAAAAGCCATGTGAACACATCCAGATGTGCAGATACATAAACAAGTCAATTTAATACAAGTATGTAGCAGTAACATCTGCATCCTGGACAGTTGCCATGTCAGATATAGGTGAGGTATATCATGAAGTAGCAAAACCCATAACACAATCAAATGCATGTTGCCTAGTGTAAGAATACATGTAGGGGATATACACCTGCAGTCAATAGGAATGTAGTGTAGAGTTAAAGTACTAATAAGATGTTAATGGAGGTTTCTTTTTAAACCGTACTCCATGAGCATAAACAATGCAATTCCACACCTCAATGGGTATGTCTAATCTCATAACATTTGTTGGGACATATGTCCTATTGTTATATAAAATATGCACTTACTTTGATGCATGTCCCCTGTTAAAACACCACAATCTTGGTGGCCTGTCGCCACCAATCATCCTTGCATGCTGTTGGAATGTCCACTGTCGTTCAATACATGCATGTTGTATGCGTGCTGTTCAACTGTTGTAACCCTAGTGTGTTGGGTAAATGGGAATATTACTGCATGCTGTTACAACTAACTTGGAATGCTGTTGTCTATGTTCTAATTAAACACACCTAATCATAGAACATATGGGAAGGCCGGTCCCAGCAGACCCACCTGCCCGTCCTCAGTTGGCAGTTGCACCTGGCACCAGCAGGTCTGGTGCCCAGCCCGGGCCACCCTCCTCCATAGGTCCTGTGCCACCTTCGGGTGGAAGAATTACAGGTGATGGGGCTCGCCCCCCCCTCTGCAAGTGTGGGCAGAGAAGGGCCTCCTGTCACCCTCCGAAGGGTCCAGGTTGTGGTGCGTAGGGAGATCCAGCGTTTAGTCACTGATCCCCTATGCCAGCTCGAGGCGAGAGTGGCGCAACTCCCGGGTGAGCCTGCCTCTCCTACGCAGCCCCCAGCACAGTGACCCTTGGGTCTGTGAAGGTCCAGTGGTGACTGCCCATGGGTGGAGATCTCAGTCCCACTGTTACCATCTGTGGGCTCATGGGCTTGTGAATTCCAAACATCCGTCCCCATCAATTGTGTTCACCCACCCCATGTGTCATACTCCGCCCCTGTATGCATCTTGTTTGTTTTGTCTGTTTACATACCCAACCTACCTCCCCAAATATACCTACTTCCTCTACCTCACTTTCCACTCTACCCTGAAAAAAAAAAACAAAAAGGGCAATCTGTACCCAAAAAAAAATTATGCCCCATCCATAGCTTCCCATTTCGCACACATGTCCGTTGGACATGTACACTGATAATTCTAATTGGCAGTACAACAAACTATGTTGTCCTCACCCCTCTCTCAGGGGTGGAAGGTTTCAAATTTCACTCCAAATTTTCAACATATGCACAGCTGTTGCTGGTAAAGAAATGGGCAGCTATGGACCTTCCCTACACCCATCCTGCACATCCCGAGCTTGTTTTCCTGCTGTCTTTCCCTCTCTGTGCCCCCTTTTTCACCACTTTCCTATCTCCCCATTTTCTTTTCTTTCAAAGAAATTAGTGCGGGGGTTAGCGGGAGTAAGTACTTTTAAGCAGTAGTAAGCGGGATTAAGCGAGTGTGCGCATGTGTACGCTTAGCTAAGTGTCGCTAAGTGTCGCACAAACCCGTGCAAACCCACTTACAACTGCTTAAAAGTGCCTTAGTCACTCTATGGCAGGGCCCTTGTTCTGCTGAGCAGCAAAAGATAAAACCTCTGTCAGTCTCAAACCCCAGACCATTGACACAATAGACTGCAAGAATTACCACTAAGCCACAGCAGATATGCAAATAGGTTTGTTCTGAAATAAATATATCATGCATTACAATGAGGGAATGTAAATGGAAATTAGGAATGGTATAACACAAACCCTTTTCTGTGGGTCTTTACCAGCAGTGGTTATGGAATTGCATGACATGACTGTGAAAGGAGAACCAGCCATCCTAGCAGGGAATAATGTTACAGTAGCACCTTACAAACACCACACAGTATCAGACCAGGATAAATACTGGCCACAGGAATACAGTGCAATAACCACATTTATATGGCAGTTAATTGTGTAAGTGAGAAAAAAGTACATACTCCCATGTATCCTGTGTTAACATTTGGAGGGGTGCGTACATGTCTACACTGAGATGTGTGTACTGGAAGCAGCAACATGCAGGTATGAGTACAACATGCATATAACTGGCTACAACCCTAGCATCAGATAAGAGACATATACCAACCTTCAGACTGACACAACAGTGTCCAGAGCAAACAAGCATGGGCCCCACCTTGGAAATCTGAAAGGGCTATGCCTGTCTAACCTAGCATTTTATAGCAGTGGGCTGCAATCACAGTGAGTAATGCAATCACCAAACAGCAGGCTGCATGCAATTACTGAATGGTGGGCAGCAATTGGTGCAGAGGCTGTCACATGCACAAGTGCAGATACCTAGAAAAGCAGGCTGTACCTGCAGTCCACACATGCAATTATATCATTGCAGGTGCTGTGAAATAGAGAGTGAGAGAGAGAGAGAGACGGACACAGACACAGACTGAGACAGAGACAGAACAGAGTGAGAAACAGAGACCAAAGGTTAAACAGAGGGCGAAAACCCAAAACAAACCACCAATAAAAAAAAAAAAACTACAAAACTGTAACACACGGAGCAGGGAAATACAAAGGTAAGGTATGTAACTCACATGGATGTGTTGGCATGTTGTAGATGTTCCTGAAGAGTACTCTACACACTACAAATCACCCATGTGTGGCAGCAGTATGTATCTATCTGTATCTGCACATGTGCATAGGGCAAGGGACATAGTGCAACTGTAAGTGAAGGGTGGACAGCTATCTGTCAGTGAAGGTTGATATGTGCATATATCCATGTAGGTCATAGTGTGTGGCCTAGAAGACAGCATGCAGTGCATAGGAGTGGCCTTAGGTCAATTGGCACCCTAGGCAAAAGGGCTCTACAGTGCCCCCTACCACACTTCCTGGTGCCCCCATCCTTGTGTCCACATAAATAGTGGAAAAGCACCCCTGCTAGAGCGGTGCCCTAGGTGGCTGCCCAGTAGGCCTATGCCTAAGGCCAGCTATGGTAGTGTTGATATATGTCATGTGGTGGTTAAATGCTGTGGGACAAATTTGTCAGATCTGCTGTGTTACAGACAGTGAGGCCTGCTAATGCTACAAGGGCTGAGGACACCCATAGGCATTATGTGCAACACTGTGCAATTTAATCACATACCTGTGCATCCCACAACTGTCGCAAAAGTGATATCCCCACCATGAAAGGTGGACTGTACATGTGCCTATATGTACATCCATGTGTACAGCAATGGATGTGTACATGTATGTGTATAGATATGCATATATAATATAATATATATATATATATATATATATATATATATATATATATATATATATATATATATATATATATATAGATATATATATACATATAGAGTGAGAGAGAGAGAGAGACAGAGAGACATGGGGTCATATGTACCGCAACAGGTGTGTGGTGACCAAGGCATGGACTGTAGAAAAGTGTTGATACTGCAGTGCCATTCCATCTTCCCAAAACAGTGTACCCATTAACTACCACATAGGTAGAGATCTACCTAACAGTGAAGGTGTGATAAGGGAACATGGGACACAGGTGGACAGTAGCCTCCACTTTGATGAAGACAGTGCCACACTACACCTCTAATCTGTCTGTGTGGTATGTGTCATGACAACAGGTGTGTCATCTATGGAAGTATAGGTTAGAGTTCCCCTCTACTCATCACAATGCCCTGTGTGGTATGTACTTCACATGACAACTACACCAGGTGAACAGGCCACAGACAGACCTCCCAAAGGGTAATATGTCCGCAAACAGAAGCCTTATACAGACTGACTTACAAAACCACAACTACACTGTATTGCATACTGGCCACACAGAGGTGACCTCTGCCAGACATACAGAGGTATATCACACCCATAGCTGGGTGACAACCACCATGGCAACATATCACAATCCCTCGGGGATACACGCTCTAGGGCCCTAAACCTTGTCAGCTCACTAAACAGCACATGCTTGAGGGATAGGTTCCTATCTCAGAGATATGCCATACACTGGAATAGACCACATAGCAATAGCAAACAAGGCTCCTCCTTAGCAGTTGTTATAAATATCCCTGATGATTGCGTGAGAGATTGGTAATACACCCCTGGAAACACCTCTGTGGTTCAGGTTGGCAGGGGCAAGTGAAATCAAAGTACATGTGTGTCAAAGGCCAGGGTGGCATATGGCTAGGCTGCCGTAGGCCCTAGGGCCAATAGCATATTACCTACCTATGACACTATGCACTCACACATGTACTTAATGCAATAGCTGCTATGTGAGTTTGAATAAGTGTAACGCTGAATGTGTGCAAGGTCTGTAAATGTGTGATAGATTAGTGTGATGTTGTATCTGACATGGTAGTGCCTATCCTAGCTGTGAGGACAGCAACTGATGTGTAATATGCTGTTAGGCAGACATAGTAGTACGGCATATGATGTGACATAGTTCTCCGTTGACGAATGTGGTGTCTCATTGTAGGCTAAAGCAATACATGTATGCTTAGTGAGTGGTACTGCTGGTGAAACCATCAACAATATGAACTGTAGTACTACCTGAAGCTGTAGGCCTAAGCAGCACAGTATGGTGAGCGTTCACATTGCTTGGAAACACTGTCATGTGTGTTTCCTGTAGTCTGCACAGAGGACAGACTGCAGGCATAAGGGTGTGCAAGTAGTGGCACACAGTACCATATGGTACACAGGTAATGCACATCTGTATTGGCATACAGTGGTGCATTGTATGTTTGCCTGATGTGTGTGTGGTTATGCCTGTACAATGGCTGCAATCATATGTGTGTTACAGGGTTAACGTGTGCATCCAGCAACATATATAGTCTGTTACAGCAGTATGCCATCTATAGTAACAACTGGACACATCTGTTAGGCAGGGCTATGGCATCAATGACTAGGGTGGTTGATTAGTGCTACTGTACCTGTACTTTACATCCATTGCAATGGATGACATCTCTGTTCGTGCATTGGTGTGATATACACCCCTGTCTTGAGGTCGTACAATGTGTCACAAACAGTGTGTCAGCTACTGTTGTTTAGTGGTGTGATATATAGAGTCTGCCAGGCCGTGTTAGTTAGTTGTGGCCTGAGAACCAATAAGTGGTATTGAACGTGTGTAACCTCTGACAGACAAGAGGATGGTATATATGTCAATAAAGTGATATCTGTGGGTAAAGGTGTAAAGTGTGCCACAGGACACTCTCACACATATTGTTCATATCTTTTTCAGCCAGATGGCCCACCAACGCAACCCAGCGTACACAGTGGATGAGGAAGAGGTGATACTCGACAGCCTCTTGCAGCGGTACACAATGCTCTTCTCCAGAAGCAGCCTGCACCAGCAGGAGTGGACTGCACTGTGGCAGGAACTTGTTAGTCGGGTAAATGACATAAGCATGCATAACTGGACATATGAGCAGGTACACCATCACTGCAGTGATTTCATTAGACAAGTCCAGTGGCGGGTGTCTGATATCCAAAGACAGCAGCTTGCCACAGGTGGTGGGGTGGCCATTCATCCCCCCCTCACCAGAGCAGAGGAGATGCTCCTAAGCATGGTGGCTCCTGGACAACAGCTACATCAACCTCTGACATGTGTTGTAATGGAGGCCGGAGCCACCCAGCACATCCACCTGGAGCAAGCAGGTAACATGCCCTATCTGTAGACTACAGTTAACTGTATTGTTAGATTATGTGTACGTGAGATGTGTACTGTGTGTTTAGCAGTTCCGCTGCCTAGTGTTGTGCAATACGGATAGTTTGAATAATATCCCTACACCTGTGACTGTTGACTGTTGTTGTACTGCAGTTTAGCATACCCACTGTAGCAATGCCACAGTTGTGGCCACTGATGAACCCTCTCATATTCTCGTAGGTCCCTCTGGTGTGATGGCAGGGCAGCCAATCCATGCTGGTGAGTGTGCTATACCTGCAATGTTGGTAATGAAATATGCATGTCATAGGTGAGGTGTAGGCCATGTACACTCAACACACCTATGCATAATGCATGCCGTGCATGTTTGCTGTGAGACGTTGCACAGCTCAGTAATGTCAGTAGCTGCCTCAATGACATGCAATACACAGAGCATGACACACAGTTGTGGCAACCCCGTACTGCACATTGGATAGGCATAGTTGCAACACCTGTACACAACATAAGACATTTATCACATGCAGTACACAAAGTCATGCTACATATGGCATAACCACACACCCGCTGTAAGGTCACACTTCAGTATCCCACATGTCATCCACACACACATGATGTACCTCAGGGGTAGAGGCCTATCATGGGGCTGTGCAACACTCTTCAACGCATAACACAGTCATGTTAGGCAATGCTCCCTACTGGGCACCTCATACACCCATGTACAAAGTGGCTGTGTAATAGTGAACATATCCACGACACTGCAGTTCAGGTACAGCATGCTAGGCAGTGGTAGCTGTGACTGACCACAAGATGCATGATGATGATGATGGCACAAGGTACTACACCCCATCTGGTTACAGTGACCACAGTACTACACATAGCAGTCTTTGCTGTGCACCTCATTGTTCTGTGTGTGCAAACATATGCACCTATACACACCATGCATAGCATGTTGTGTGTATGCTTACATATGCTAGTATATACATTTTGCACAACAGTCGCCATCTGTACAAAGAGTCACATATATGTCCTGAAATGCTACTGGGTGTATAGGTCACATGACACACATTGGGTATGTGTGGTGTTTAATGTTGCAGTTGGGTAGCATGCCATGTCATGGCTGGCAACAACATATTTGCAATATGTCCCACACGCACCATAACCACTGTGCAATGTCCATGTCGTGCATTGGGATTCCTTCAAGTCCACATGCACCACTCATCCCATGTCTGTACATTGCATACATTTGCTACACCTGTGCCCACTATTATGTGCTATGGACACAGACACTGTCATCAGACATGACAATCTATGTGTCACACAGATAACACATGCAGCCATGGTATGTATACTATTGAGCGATGGTGCAAATGACATGTTGTGTCCATGTACACATTGTGTTCCATGGTGTAGCCAATCACTGAACAACTACACACATGCATCAAAGCCATGTATAATGTCATTAGATAGGGCTGTCTACATTTGCACTGCATGGTGCTGAGCAACACATGGTCTGCCTGCTGACACGTGTGTGGTGACTGCCTTGTGATACTGTCAAGCACCATCACCCAATATTGTGTATGTGTTGGATTGCTGGTGTGTGTGTGTGTGTGTGTGTGTGTGTGTGTGTGTGTGTGTGTGTGTGTGTGTATGTGCTGTGGTGAGCAGTGTATTTCTGTGCATGTGTGCATGTGTTCATGTGTTCATGTGTGCATGTGTGCATGTGTGCATGTGTTCATGTGTTCATGTGTGCATGTGTTCATGTGTGCATGTGTGCATGTGTTCATGTGTTCATGTGTGCATGTGTGCATGTGTTCATTTGTGCATGTGTGCACGTGTTCATGTGTTCATGTGTGCATGTGTGCATGTGTTCATGTGTTCATGTGTGCATGTGTGCATGTGTTCATGTGTGCATGTGTGCATGTGTGCATGTGTTCATGTGTTCATGTGTGCATGTGTGCATGTGTTCATTTGTGCATGTGTTCATGTGTGCATGTGTGCATGTGTGCATGTGTGCATGTGTGCTAACATCATGTACAGATGGTAAAGTGCATTTCCTGTCTTCCTTCCACAGGTGCTGAGTTAGGTGCGGCTGAATGCAGCAGGGAACCTGATGTCACCACCACTAATAGTGGAGATGATGAGACATGTATTGTGGCACAGTAAGGTCTGACAGGGTCTGTCGTTGGTCCACCAATCGACAGTACACAGCGGTCAACCCCATCTATGCACACAGTCATACTGCCAATACATCCCTCATCACCAATAGCTGAGGGACAGCATACAGTTGGCATTGACCAAGAGAGTGTGGTACCTATGGCACGTGCATCCCCTCACAGCAGCCATAGACGGATTACCGGAACAGTACCACATAGGCGAATGTCCAGGGGTTCTCGGGAGAGCACCACTGGTCATATTGCCCCTGGCAGACGTGCCCCCGGAGGTATTACAACCTCCAGTATGTTCCGGGCTGTAATGCAGGCACAGGCACGTATGGAACGGTACACCTGGCAGGGACTAATGGCACAGAAGGCCCATTACACTGCTATCAATGACAGCATCCATGACCTTGCCGGTGCCATCCGGAATTACACCGAGGTCATTGATAGCCATTGGAGGGAGACATTAGATGTCCTCCACAATGTGTTAGCCATGAGCCAGGACCATGCGGGAAGGATGAGAAGCCGACATGGACGCATGCCAGTAACAGCATCAGCTGGCAATCGTCGCAGACGGACCACGGATCACAGCCGCTCCTGTAGTGGCAGTACCAGCCCCAGCAATGCTGGGGCTGGCCTGTCCATTGACCGTCCTACTAGACCACATGCACGTGGTGCTGGCCAGTCCCAGCAGGGGCATGGGTCCAGTCATCATACCTCTGCCTCTGATGATAGCACCCAGTTAGGGTTGGTACCCGATACTGCCCGTAGCACCCCTGCTAGGCACAGGTACTGTGTCCATGGCTGGAGACAGTGATCTGTACAACCTAGCAGGTACAGTCTGTGGCTGTCTCACAACCACCCGTATATGGCAGCCACATGGTGGAGTTGTGTGCATGCAGACACACACACATTTACCATACAACTAAGGCTCACACATACACACACACATTACATCAACATTGGCCCATGCAGTACTGTTGTCCCTCACACACACACACACACACACACACACACACACACACACACACACACACACACACACACACACACAAACACACACACAGACATGCCGATTGGATGGGTCAATGTCGGGCTCTGGCAAACCTACAATACACCCTGTGCATATGATGGTATCTGTGCCACCTCCTATCATCTGTCACATTGATGCAGGAATAGGCTAACATGGTTCTGATGCACAGGGTGACATTATAGCAGTGTAGCAATAGTATCAAGTTGCCAACAGGAAGGTGTACTGAAATCCTTGTAGGTATATCTGAGAAGGCATTATGCTTCACAGCTCTAATAGTCATTATAGCATTGTTTACACCAGTGTTAGGTCTGAGTATGCATTGTCCACCCATGTGCCACTTGGCTGAAGTGTACAGTGTTGCCAGCATGTGTTAGTGAGTGGACAGTATGTGTGTGATGTGTGCATTACAAATTAGCGGTTGTACATCTGTGAACATGGTGTGTGCGCACTGTCTGCATGTACGTGCATAGTGGACATGTGGGATGTGCGACATACCCTGTTCTACACATTGTTAACATCCCATGGTTTCTTTTGATGGCCAGAATGCATTCTACTACAGATATGAACTAACATGGATACACATGTGTGTATGACATGGGTTGGCACTATGCTGTGGGTGATACCGTTGATATCTGTCAATGATCTGCAGTTTGGCAGTATACACCACCTCAACAGCATGACTATAACCAATCACTAGATGATGTCCTGACAAATGACTCACAGTTGTAGGGAACTCAGTAACAGTTGGATCCTTCCAGTACTATACTATAACAGTAACCAGTGGTATTGACCACCACACGTTCCTGGGACCACACCTGTGTGGCATATAGCCCTCTTAGGTACATGCAAACATACTAGGGATATATCCATCCACATCTGGAAATGCATGCATTGGCCTACACTGCATTCCCCGGATAGGACGCATATCCTACACAAGGGTATCATACAGACAGATACCTGTTGTCCAATACATGCTGTATAGCAGTACACCATCTATGGCATAGTCATCCACATTTACTATACATACTATCCCGACAGTACCACATAGGTGGCAGCCCTGAACATGTATGTTGGGTACCAATGTGTACAGACAGACACGTGTTATGTCATCTGATCTGTTCCTTGGTATCCACATATCCATAGGTATTGTGGGGTCCCTCGGTGTTTCACATAACACATTAGGGGCCTGCATGCATATCCACAGGGCTGCTGCACACCTATAATGACTGTCCATTATTGCCAGTCGTTGTTGTGCATGAACATGTCTGACATATACCCCAGCAATTAGCCTCACTCACAGTACTAGTGTCATGAGTGTGTGTGGCAGGGATGTCCTTGGCCACGGATCACTATATCGGCCGGTCTTGACGCATACATACATATGTGACATATGATCTGAGAAGCAGCGGCACAATCTGTCAAAGGTTACAAATGTATTCAAGTAGTATGCAGGCTTCACACCTATGTACTGATTGAGGTCACATGTACACAAATCTATTTGACACTCAGATACCCGATGTGTGCAATGCACATACTGTTTGAAACATATGTCATACCGTAGTAAAAGCAAAACACACACTGCATTGACCACCTGTGGCACACACACACTAAGTGATTGTAGTACTCAAACCCCTACCTAACTATGTTATAACACTAGAGAGATACGCATTAACACGGCACGCTATATGCATTACTGGGTGGTTTCTGTTCTCCTTGAATATTTGTAGGATGCTGACATCATCAGACTTTCCGAAGATGGATGTACCTCTTTTAAAATTTGTTTTCACAGTCTCCAAAAAGGCTACTCCTCTCAAAGGAAATTACACACATACACCCCCCCCTTGGCGTTTGGAGGATTCAAACCCCTACCTGACTATGTTATGACATGAGTGAGATATGCATTAACATGATGTGCTATTTGCTTTATTGGGAAGCATACATTTCCAAAGCTCTATTTGTAGGATGCTGACATCATCACACTTGGCAAAGAGGTATTCACGACTCCTAATGTGTTTCCACAGTCTCCGAAAAGGCCACTCCTCTCAAAGGAAGTCTCACACACACACACAGCATTTGCAGGATTCAAACCCCTACCTAACTATGTTATGATACTAGAGAGATATGCATTAACACGGCATGCTATATGCATTACTGGGTGGCTTTGCTTCTCCTTGAACATTTGTAGGATGCTGACATCATCAGACTTTCCGAAGAGGGATGTACCTCTTTTAAAATGTGTTTTCCCAGTCTCCAAAAAGGTTATTCCTCTCAAAGTAAATCACACACATACACACACCCCCGGCATTTGCATAACTCAAACCCCTACCCAGGTATGTTATGACACTAGTGAGATACGCATTAACATGACACGCTATTTGCTTTACTGGGAGCATTCATTTCCAAAGCTCTATTTGTAGGATGCTGACATCATCACACTTGGCAAAGAGGTATTCTCCACTCCTAATGTGATTCCACAGTCTCCAAAAAGGCCACTCCTCTCAAAACCAATCTCACACACACACATATTCAGCAATTGCAGGATTCAAACACCTACCTAACTATGTTATGATACTAGTGAAATACGCATTAACACGATGCACTATATGCTTTATTGCGTGGTTTCTATTCACATGTTATATTTGTAGGTTGCTGACATCATCAGACTGGACATGGTAATGTGTGTGCACTTAGTGTTATGCAATCCCAGGAATGAACCTTGTGGGTCAGCAGGTGTGAACATCTTGAACAGGAATACACAATTAATACCTGGTGTGATCTATCTGTGGACAAATTACCATTCCTTCATATGACAGTACATATTCATGCATGGATTGTAGGTTTTGTGGATATAACATGTGTCTGTGATGTTGGTAAAGGGCTATTCAAAGTCTATGTGGGACCTGTGTTGCTCCTGTCAGTGATGTATGTCCTGGGTGGCTGCCTTGCAAGATATCTAGCAGGTTTGGAGAACATGATGTGCTCATTAACATACCACAGACATTTGGGTTGTGTGTTTGTCAGTTTACAATATCTCTGTTCCTGACTGCAATCATGATGGACTCCATGGACTAGCATTTCGGACTTCGTAGGCTTATAGAATATAGTTCCCATGGCGTGTTATGCACCAACACTTGTGGGGTGTGCCACATGTTGCTGTAACACATTCAACGGTGTAAGATCCTGTAGAGAATGTGAGGCACAACAGACTGTTCGGGTGCAGTGTCTGTTTGTCCTGTCGTTCACTTATGACACATATGGGGAAACAATGTTATCCACATGATGGGATTCATTTGGCATTGGGAGGACCAGTTTACACATTCTACATGTGATATCTCCTGGTATGATGTTAGGGCCTTTTGTCACTGGGAGGTGGGGTATGTATGTATGGGCCTGTCTGACAGGATGTTGACATTGTCAGTCAGGTACAGTTGACCCTGACTCAGGACATATATGACTGTACATCGATATTTCTGACATAGCTGAAGGAGGTGTAATGTTTCTGTCTGTACTCCTTTGCAGATTATCTTTCCACAGCAACAACAAACCTGAACACTAAAACCCTGTTATACTCTTTTACACACTTGACACACTACTGATCCTTTGTGATCAATCGACAGTGTATGTCATCATCATATGCTGGCATGTCCAAAGGTCGGTTTTGTGTGTACTCTCCAGTCCAGCTGGTGCATATTGGAATTCTGACGCATTGTTACAACTGCCTTATGTACACAGGTAACACTGCCCTCCTACCAAAAAACTCAGATATATGTGAGAGGTGCAACTGCATAGACAGACAGGAGGCTGAGCTCTCCCAAGCCATGACTGGCACAGTCTATCACATGGTGAAGGTAACCACACACACCACAAATACAGTTGCACATGCACCTATGACAACAGCAAACCATATACATTGACACACAATGACATACTTGGAGCATCTAAATATACTCTGCCTAAGCAGCTGAGACATCCAAAGCAGACACACAAACAACTGCTAACACACAACCATACACACATATCACATAGTTCACAAAGTCATTGTGCCATACAGTCACTGCCCTTAGGCCTACACAACACACCTCATACACTTGTATTAGGTGACTGTAATTGTCGGTCACACTGACATCCCACTCACCAGGCTGAACAAGGTGAAGGTCACTTTGTGCTGTGTGTCGGGTGCCAGGATATGCCACATGACACATGCACTGTTGTCAGTCCACTGCAAGTACAAATATGGCTCCATCATTGACCATTCTGGTGTGTAAACCCTCAGACGTTCCTCCTTAGACTACATGACAAGAGACATAGAGGAGCTCTCTGATCATGTAGCCCAGGACAGTATGACCCTGACCTTGTGTAGCATCTTACCCTCACCAAGTATTATGTCATAATATACAGATGACATGATCACTTTTAACAGTTTGTGACTTTTAACAGTTGCCTAACATATTGTTGTCATTCAAAGGGGATCCAGTGTCTGTCAGCCTGGAATTACATGCTCAACATGCCACGTACATTCGCTATGGACGCCATGCACCTGTCACCCCTAGGCTATCACAGACTGCCTTAGGCTCTTGACACACACATAGTGGCTGTTTGAAGTGAGGGCCAGAAGACATAACCACAGCCATAGACGTTACAGGGTACAGGAAACGGAGTGTGATGGTGCTCAACAACTGATGTCTAACCCTCAGAATGCATGCACTCAGGACTCACATCAGTATGGAATCTGTTGATATATGTGCAGTAACAAACACCTGGTTCAGGCTCACAAAAGCACAGCAGCACTAACAGGTTTTACGTCACACCATGGTTTTCAGACACAAGACTCGGACCGGACAACAACAATAGGGGGGGTATCCATATACATCATTCATACACACACCCCCAGGTTGGTAGCAGTACACAAAGCATTGGGGAACGTACATGTGCATCTGAGAGTGGGAAAAACTGCATTTCAGTTTGTAGACTGTTACAGACCACACTCCCAAACTTGGACACAACAGTCGTTATTCCTGGGAACACTGGGGAATGTGAAGGTCTCACCAAACACCATTATATTGTGTGACTTCAAATACACAAACATTGACTGGGTATACTACTCAAGCACTGACACCCTTGCACAACAGTTGCTAGGATTGTTACACTCAAATGCTATGGCAGACCTGGTCACCACACCCACAGGGGGTTAAACATGTGGGGCCTGATCATCACCCACATGGGGACTCTATGTTCCACAACAGAGGTATACCTGTAATTGTTAAGGTCGGAACATACATTCATCTCACTAGACATACATATCCCATACACACACACATCCTATGTGATCTCAGTGACATACTTCTCATGAGCAAATGTCACACTTGTACAAACTGAGGTGGTATCCCTCAATGACCCTGGGACAGTGTTAATTATGGCTCAGACCACTTCATACTTTACAAGCACATTCTAGGAACAACTACTGGAATGCATGGATCATGTTATCCCAGATAACTACAAGACTCACTCCTCCAAAGGCAGGGGACCTGTCTACTGGACCACGGCCATTACTGAGCTATACAGGGACAGGAGGAGGCTACTACATTATAGAGCACAATTACAATCAGGAAGGCATCTCTGATCAGTACTATGGTATAGCTACGATCACTTGTTGATTCATCTAAGGCCCACTTCTAACGGACACTTGCAACAGACACTATGGACAATCACAAGGCCTTATTTAGTTATGTCAGGGACCTTGGTGGGAACTCACAGATATGCTGTGAGTTACTGCATAATTACAAATGATACAGTGAACCCATTGACATTGCGAACATCCTGGACAACAGGTTCAGTGGGAATGTTTCCCCACCATCCCCCCTGCAGTGCACATGTCCATCACAACAGGGTGTAGCCTCCCTGACATTACAGATGAACATGTGTGTGCTGCCCTCTCCATAGCAGACAACACAGCATCAGTGGGACAAGATGGTGTCCCAGACTGTGGCATACACGAGATTCATGACAAACTTCACACTCACATTATGTCACTGTTCAATATCACAGTTACTACAGGATATGTACCCATGGAATGGCATACAGCTATGGTGTAACCGCTCCACAGTGCTGGTGCCACAAGGGACCCTGGACATTATCCCAGTATATGCCTAACTATCCTGGTCTGCTATGCTATGGAGTGTATCATCAAGGAACACATACACATTGTGAACCTACAGACACTGGATCCTACACAATTTGGTGTTGTTTTGGGCATATCTTGCCTCTTGCAGATGTTTGATGTCTTTAAACAGTTAACAGGTCCATATACGTACACAGTGTTGTCCACACAGCCTACCTGGAGCTTGCACACCACTTCTACACAATACCCCACTTGGCCTTTACATATTAGATCACTGGATTCAATATCTACACATATGTCACAAGATGGATTGCTAACTGGATCATGGATAGCACACACATGGTCAGTACTGCAGGTGCCATGTCTGACTATACACCAGTTACATGTGGCATCCCACAGGGCTCAGTCCTGGGACCACTCTTGTTCTGTATATATTTCTGACACATACTGGCTAACACAGGAGGAATATGGATGACCATGTTTGCAGATGACTGCAAACTGTGTGCCATAATCGACTCCACAGCTGGCACAAGCATCCTCAGTAAGGGTCTCACAGAGATGGATGACTGGTGCCAGAGCCATGGCCTACAGCTACCTTCCTTTAGATGCATAGTAATCACCTTTGGTAGTAACATCGTGCACACACATTACCACATAGGTGATGATACATCACGTACAGTGTGTGTGATTTGGGGACATGAATACTTAGTACTCTCGCCTTTGACATTCACGTTGCCAATGTTGTTGGACACACCTTCTATTTAGCCAACCTTATCCCATACGGTTTTACATCTAGATCAGGTGGGGTCATTATGACCCTATAGTCATCAGGCACATGCTTGGATACAATGCCCCATTTCGGATGTACCTTACCCAACACCTGCAGCAACTGGAATGTACTCAGATTTACATAACCAAGTGGATCTAGGGACTCACACAGATGGTATGCACAGTTTGGCTGTGGTGACCCCAGCTCTCCTCAGTTGCTTACTGCCTACTTGGATGCAGTCTGTGCCTTTTGTTTGAAGCCATGTCCATCACAGCATTGATGGACAGGCTCCACATGAGGATATCAAAGTCCCTTACAGCTACATGCTCCAGGGACAGGTACGTGAGCAATGATGTTAACAGGACATGCTGGAGAGGCATATTACCATCACAGAGGCTCCACTCACTTGGGAATGTGATCACAGTCCCACATATGCATAGACCCACGCTGACCACCTACAGGTGACATCTTCACAGGTGGATGGGTGATCGTATGTTTAGCCCTGGGATATGTTATGGGTCCTTGCTAGACAGAGGCAGAATGAAATGAACATATGTGAGATATCTTGTGTGACCTACTATTAACAGGCACAGTCTACTGATCTAGCTTGGTTGCAGAATACAAACACACTGCGGCTAGGCTTCTACATACCCTAGGGCAGATAGCCTAGTGTCAACCTCTGAACCTATGCTAATGTTCGGGATGCACATTGTTCAGTGATGGTACTGATTGCAGGTTTTGTTTCTTCTTTGCTTTACCACTTCCTATGAACAACCTAGGATTCTGCATAACATATTTGATTGTGACAGGATTTCACTATATTATATTGTGTCTGTTGTCATATCACTATGTGCACATGGTGGATTGGTGAATAGTGCGAGATTCCTGGGTTGACACATGCAACTGAGGGGTATGTGTGGCCCACTGCTGTACTCAAACTTGCCCTAAGTGTGTGAGCATGCCCAGTTCAGACTTTCAGTGTTTTATTGCCTGACATTTGTCTCATAGTTTCAAGTGTGTGAGCATGCCCAGTGTGACCTTGCAGTATATTGCTGTCTGAGGTCCACTACGTTTGTTGATGTGTGTGAACATTACCAATATTAACATTTATACTATATGTGTGTTGAATATCAGGTTCTATTATTATTGCAGGTCTCACCTTTGTGTCTTAATTCAACAGGGATTATGCTATGCCTGCAAGGTTTCCATGAGATACTTAGCATTGACTTATCAACATTTTTTCATACAAGCTGACCAATGACATACTGTCATGGTTTAGTGGTTCTGTATTCTGACTATAGTGCACTGTATCCTGGGTTCGAGGACTGTCACTGCTTCATATTTTCATGCATGCCAGAACAGACTGCTTCAAGAAAAGTGAAGCAAATATGAACTTGTTAACCTGCTTTTGATGAACTATACCCACATTTGACCAGACTTGCACAACATTGCTCAATGTTGCCCAACATTGCTGGACAGTGCACAATATTGCTGAACATTGCCTGTAGTTGTGCTACTTAGTGTGTGCAATTTTGTTTACATATACTAAATAGTGGTGAGAGCTGTTTAGCAGTGCTTTATATTGCTTAACACATAGCAATCATGCCTCAGGTGGTGCTGCAGGGCTGCCTATGGTGGATGCACATTTTACACTCCCTATACATGTTTGTTAACAGGTAGTGTCAAGTTAGGCATCACTTTGACTATATGTGTGAGTCGGAGAGAGGTATCATTTCCAGGGTTCCTACTGAGCCAGTGTATATGCTATGCATTGCCTCTTTGCCAAGGCCAAAGCATACTGGGCATGCCTCCTTCTGCCTACTCGGAAAGGCTCAGGTTGTTCCTCCTCCAAGTCACGCTCTGCCTGTGATGGCTTTGGCAATGGTGGGGGGCTGTTGTGCCTGGTCCTATGCTACTCCTGCTGCAGCTGTTTTTGCAGGATCATATTGTGTAGCATAGCACATACCATGACTATTTGGGTACATGTAGTTGGTGAGTACTGCAAGGCTCCACCAGATGTGTCCAGGCACCAGAACCATGACTTGAGCAGCCCAAACACATGATTGATTACATTTCGTGTTTGTGCATGTGCCTCATTATGGCGTTCCTGTTCAGGTGTGTGTGCATTTATGATGGGTGTCATCAGCCATGGCTCAAGTGCATATCCAGCATCCCCCACTAGGTGACCATGAGGGATGTCCCCATTGGCAAATGTCTGGTACAGCTGTGTCAGATGCCAGATATGGGAGTCATGGTAGCTTCCAGGGCAGCCAGCACACACATTCATTATTATGCCCTGGGCATCATACACGACCTGGCAGTTGATGGAGGGGTAACCCTTGCGGTTATAGTAGACCCTACCCCACTCACCGGCTGATGCTTTGATGTGAATGTGCATGCAGTCTATTGCACCCACTACCTCAGGGTATTCCGCTATTTGCTGGAAGAGATGCATATTGCTGGCCAATACCTCACGGGTATTGAGGAAATATACATGATCACCGACATGTGCTGCCATGGCATTCAGGAACTGCTGCCGTACCCTAGATGCTGATGCCTGTGAAATCCCCATCATATCACCAGTTGGTCTCTGAAAGGTAACTGTTGCTAATATTCTTAGGCCAACACATACCTTGGTTTTCACTGGGATGGGTTCCCTTCTGTTGGCTCTGTGTGTGAGGCGTGGCCTGCACAGCTCAACAATTTGCTGCATGAGGTCTCTGTCCACTCTATAGTGCTCCACTATCTCCAGCTCATGTAGCCCCTGGTAAGTTACCCTAGGCCTGTACACTCTTCTCTGTCTCCTCACTGTGGGTTGCTCAGCAGCATTTGCATTGTCACCACCCTCAGCATGTTGCATATGTCACCTTATGACAGCAATGGCAGCCTCTAACATTTCTTTGTCTCAGTAAAGCTTTTTCAGTTTTCACTTCTATTAGCTTACTGCAGTGTTGCAGTATGTCTGAGTAAAACATACTGGAATGTTTTTTGCTGAATTTTAAGTGCTGGGCTGGGCTAGTGTACTGCCAGTGTAATTGCCTGATTCTGATTGTTTTCACCTGCTAGCTCTGCTAGTACTCCTTGGTTAACTTCCTACTATTTGTTGTGCTTCCTTTTCCCTTTCTGTTTCCACAGGGGGGCAGCATCGCGCAAACAAGTGCAAACATGTGCACACCAGCTCACACACGTGCACACATGCTTACACAGACTAAATCTTGCTTATTCTTGTTAAAACGCGCACACACCAGCGCAAACGCACTTACAACTGTTTACACAGCCTTACATATGCTTATTCAAGAGTACACGCGTGCACACACACTGACACGCGCGCACACTGTCTTACTCGGGTTTACTGGCGTGCACATGCGCGCATGCACGCTCAGCAAGAAACTTTGGTGTTATCCACAGCATACACCTTCGATTTCTTGACTTTAATTGGCCTACCTGTTGACACACCTCTTTCACTATTATGTAAATGTAAGCTGACACATGTCACTCTGCTCCAATGAGCTGCACTCCTTTTATACATACCCCCCTCGTGATGTCACCTATCTTCTACTCTGTTACTCCCCTTATCCTACTCCTACAATCCACTGACTGTGCTCATTTGTTATGTAAACTTGCGATTCACTATCATAATTCTCATTTGCATAGGATTGCCTACTAATGCTTAGTTACATCTCTTAGACTTGAGCTTCCCCCCTTAGCAACCTCTACTCGGTGGCCATGTTGTCTTCAGCCTGCCATTTCCTTGCATTGTAAATTCATTTTAGCTATGAAATCCACATTTGTGGATCTTAATTATTAATTTTCTGCTTTTTAGGGTGCAGCGCGTTTGCGTGGTGCTGCGCTACAGTTAAACCCCGGAAATCGGGATTAAAAAAAAAAGTTATTTTATTTTTAATTTGCATCACTTCCCATTGCCAATGGCCATATTTTTGGCCACTGGCATGCTTCCTCCTGTGAATGCATGCTTTTTTTCCAGCTGACACGGCTCCGTTTTGTTATTTGCAGAACCGTACTCAGTTATCAACTGAGTACATTTCTGCAAATAACACTACTCCTACTCGGACAGGTTCGGGTTTCCTGGATCGCAATTTTACCTCATTTGCATGGCTTTCACCTGCAATTGAGGTAATTTGCATATCCCAGCCCTGTCTGTGTAGGACTAGTTTGGAGAGCTCAGTTGCACGCCCCTGCTGGCTGTTCCGGGATCGCTCGGCGGACATGTTGCCTTGCTGGAGTCTTACTCTACTCTTAGACTCCATGCAAGCCTTCATGAATCTGGCCCATAGGCTTAGAAATTTGAAGTATTCAGGAACATCTTCTCCTTTTGGCTTTGGATGAGTGGCAATAAAGTTTTACAGTGTTGAGTTGTCAGCCCAGTGCCCAACCTTCCTCAGAAGGCACACACTCACACCTAGGGACAATTCAGAGTGTCTAATCCACCTGCATTGGGAATGTGGGAAGAAATGAAGAAAATAAACGCCAGGAACCAAAATGCAAAGAACAAGGCAGGAAACCACTGGATAAACACTTTATATAAGTAAAGCTTTCGGATACAATCCTTTCTCAATACAAAACAATGCATAGAACCAGCTCTTTATATATATAGGTCCAAATATATCACATGACATGCAGCCAAAATCACATGATATGTCATCCAAATCACAAAAACATTTTAAAGAAACATTTTAAAAAACTTTTTTTAAAAACTTAATACAAAAAACTTGAAAATACTTTAATAAAACTTTAAAAAATATATATATTTAGATAAAACTTCAGGCTAAGAGATTAGCTCTACTTAATTTAACTAAAATAGGTTTGAGACTGACTTGGCTATTCAAGCCTGGTTTTGAATCACTCATAAGTCTCAAGATCCATCCATATTCTTTAATTTCTAAGTGATTATTTAGGTCCCCTCCCCTAGGAGTAGGTGTAACGTGGTCAATAATTCTAAACCTAAAAAAATGCTGCTGACCAAATTCCTCTATATGTTTGAATAGTGCATTCCTGTCATAGCATCTCCTAATTTCTGACTTATGTTCAGTCATCCTGTCCTTAAGCCTGCGGGTAGTTTTGCCTACATAGAAAGCATTACATGCCTGGCAGGTAGCCAAGTAAACCACATGGGTAGTAATACATGTACCTGCTACTCTAAAACTAAATGTCCTACCATTGATAGGATGCACAAACGTATCATTTTCTGTACTACAAATGTCATCACAACAAGAACAGTTGTGACATTTGTGAGTACCATATTTCACTATAGTAGATACAGGTGTAGTCCTCTCAAAGTCCTTGTAGCATAGTGAACTCTTAAGGGTCCTCATATTCTTATAAGAGAAATTGGGTTTAGGTCCCAATAAACTTCTTAGTTCATCTGATGCCATCAAGATGACCCAATTATCAGATATAATTTTTCTAACAGCGGGTGTCCTTAAATTATATGTAGTTACATATCTAATAGGTACTACAGATGTTTGTTTGCACCTAGAGTCAATACTAACAACATCCTCATACAAAACTGGTTTAAATAAAGTCCGCCTATCTTCCCTAATCTTGATGACCTGTTCATAAAGTAGAGATCTATCATACCCACTAGCAAGAAATCATTAACCATCTCATTTAATTGTATTTCAAAGCAGTCATCATCGGTATTAAGCCTACCGAGTCTGCAGAATTGAGATTTAACAGTACTTCTAAATATGTGAGGTGCATGCATGCTTGTGGCATAAGTGTATCTACCTGAACAAACTTATTTCCTAAAGATACTAGTTTGTAGTGTATCTCCAGCAAGATCTAACTTCAAATCCAAAAATGTAATAGAAGTTTCAGATACTGTCATCTTAAACTTTAGAAAAGTAGATGCAGAGTTTAGATATTCCAGAAATTTTTCAAGATCCTCATGGCTACCTTTCCAAAGTAGGAGGCAGTCATCTACAAAGCGTTGAAAAAATGTGATATTACTTTTAAATGGGTTCCCATCACCAAACAAATGCGTTCTTTCCCACTGATAGAGTATCAGGTTGGCATAAGTATTGGCTACAGAGGTACCCATAGCCACCCCTGTAAGTTGTAAATATGTGGAGCCATTAAAAAGGAAGATGTTGTTTTTCAATGTAACATCCATAAGGCTGCAGATAATTTCAACTTTGTTGGGATTATCACATGTATGTGTCCACAACAATTCTCTTAAAAGCTCCAGGCCTATATCATTAGGAATAATGGTGAAGAGTGATACAATGTCCAGAGAAACTAAAAGATACTTATTGTTAACTAAAGAAGCTTTTTCTTTATCCATCCATCCCCTTAATTTCTGTAATAAATCAAAGCTATCTTTAATGATAGAATCACATTTAGCCAGGTATTCCATACCTCTTGCTGTAAGGTGGCAATGCTAACCGCTGCACCACTGTGCCACCCATGAAGGAAGATTTCAGGAACTGCCATTTCATATTCTTTCTAATAGTTTTCTTAGACACGAGCCCTTCCTTGGCTATAAGGTTATATCAAATCCATTTCTAATTGAAAGTCTGTACTTGGAATCCACCACTGTGCGAGGTAACAACAAGCCTGAGAACCTAATACTAAAAACACATTATATCAACAATATGGAAAAAAGTGGGACATACAATGCACAAGATGATGGTATAAGCTTGGTCATATTACCAGGAGAAGTCATTCATTAATTTCCTTTAAAAAATCATCTTGATGCAATCAGTAAAATGCCATGGCATGCAGGGATAGATGACAGCAGTTCAAGTGTCAGTTTGGATGCTGAAGGAGGTAGGCGGGGGGATATTTGTCTATCTTGGGGGACAGAGTTGGCCAACTGCTGCATTTCCAATGACTTGTGAGTACAAGAGTTCAATACACAGCATCAAATTGAGGACATGGGCTTGGGTTTTCCAGGCTGGTGACAGCAGTGTCTACTGCCTACATGCAGAAGCATGCATGTGCAGGTAGGAGGAGTTGTAAACCACTACAATGGCAATACACATCAAGATGCCAGTTGCAGGCTTAGGCTAATTAGCAACACTCTAGAACCCCAACTCAAAGAATAATGAGGCTATGAGGAAGACAGCGTTGGCTGGTTTTCTGGTCTTGGGACAGTTAAGGTCCACCTCTAGATAAGGGAGGCCCTCATAACAGGGGATTAAAGAGAAAACCTCAGAGTGCTGGGATAAGAACATTTTATCAGTTAGAAATGACTAGAAATGCCACAGCTTTAGAAGAACATGATCTGACTTCTTAAGAGATACTTATAAAGGTCATTATTTAAGGTCAGTGGTTACTCCTATGTTATTAATGTACTCTGGTACTTAATATATATCTTACATTTTATACATTCTGCTTATTTCACTTGTATGAAATCATCTTATTACACAAGATACAGTATATCTACATTTTATGAACTGTTATGTCTTAAGCTGTGTAAGTGAAACTTTGCCTTGTCTGTACCAGGTCATGTTCTTAGGATAAATCAACTGATTTTATTGTTTCCAAGTCTGTTCTTGTAAATGTAGTCTGTGCCTTTTGCTTAGATCATGGCTAAAAATGGTTTTCAGACTAGCTAGCCCACCTATGTGGTTAACAACTAACTAACTAAGTAAATAGATAAAATAAAAAAATCCTTTGTCCTGCTGGATCATGAAATATGATTGCAGTGGTATGTAGGACTTCAGTGAAACATGAGGGTAAGAGTGAGAAAAAGAGACAGGCATTCTTAGGTCTGTTGCTAGGATACAGAATGAAGTGGAACTCTAGAACACTGGAATGCATAAAAAGGGATAGGAATCTGGAGTGAATGGATAACCAAAGAAAAAGAATAATCTGGAGACAGTGTTGGTGCACAGAATATATGCATAACTCAATTTGCATAGCAGTCCTCCTCAAGTTATAGCTGAGAACAAATGCTGGACTGGTGTTTCTGAGAGACAGATGGAAGAAAGGATGTGGTTAACATCATGTGTGGCAACCTCCTTTAATTGACTAAAAACAACTAGTCTGGGGGAGTTGTTAGCCCCCAAACTAGTGTTGGGGTGCATATCCAAAACTGATGGAGGCAGTATGCTGCTGTAAATATGTAAACTTCCAGTCAGTGCGAACCAGGGTTAAGCAAATCAAGTTAATATGGTGAGAACTTTAAAGCCAAACTGTGGTGGGTGTTGATATTTCTCAATGGTTTTGTTACGAAAGATTTGCAAAGGCAGATGGTAGAGTTAGGACCATCCAGCAGTCAGACTAGAGTTCATTTAGAGCTGGTAGCAGGTGTATGGCTAATAGATAAGTCAGCAGGGAACTAGGTCAGAACATTTCAGTATGATGTAATGTATTTATTTATTTTTTATTTATTTGACATTTGTTGACCGGGTTAGTCTGACTGGCCAATAGCCCTTTTTCAGCAGAGACCCGAGGAGAAAAGCTCCAACAGAAAACAGAAACAAACATAAATAACATGGTAAAAATATTCCAATGAGAAGATTGTATCTAAACTAAGCATACATAGTAGAAAGTACAAAAAAAGTCAGAGAAAGCATACAAATAACATAATTCAGAATAATGTACAGTATATACAACATAATAGAGTAGGGTCAATTTTGTACATAAATAATAAAGGAAAATATCATAAGAGGTCACATGCTAGTGGAAGCTATAGGAGAAGTAGAAGATTTAAAGGCATATAGCATAAACAGGGGTTAAGACCCGTGTAAAAGGCTAATGACCAGACAACAGTTCAGGAAGCTGAGAGTACAAACAGAAAACTGTATAAGGAAGCACAGATACTGTTAGCATAGTATAATGACTACATGTTTGAAAAAACTTGCAAAAAAGATGCAGAAACTACAACCTAGTAGGGCATGACTGGTTTAAATTGTCAAATATAGGAACAAGTATAGTTATCTGTAATAATCAACTAACAGATCTTTGGAAAAACAGTAGCCATTACTGTTTTATCCTGGTGTATCCTTGTTTTATTTGTATGTATGATATTGTCATACAAAGTAAGGATACAAGAACTAATTTTAGGTTTCCACTTCAAAAAATCCTCTTCTGGTTTTAACACTACAATTTCATATTAAATCTGTTATTTGTGATTATGTTTAGGATAACCTGCAACTCACTAATTGGATCCTGCCTTTCATTTTTAATGTGTTTTAGTACACTTCACAGCTTTATGAGGTGCCTAAAGTAATTTTAAGTACGTTATGCTTAAAAGCAGAGTTTTTTAATTACTAGTAAGTTTAAATTTAAGTAAACACTGTACTTCAGTGTCAGATTACTTACACCTTTGATTATAAAATTAGGCATAATTTAACTAATATGAGAGTTAGAAACTCATCCTAGAGTCTGTAATAGGTTATATTAGTGCACCCTCTGCCTTAACACCCTAAAAGGTAAAGAGTTTTCAGATTAGACACAAAAATAAGCTTCAAATGTTTGCTTAACCACAAATTAAGGACAAATTCAATAGAGCAATGATTTAAGAACAGCTTACTTAAAATGACTGCAGGACTGTATATCTCTCAAGGCATAGTAAAATACTGAAAGCAAAAAAAAAATTGTGGCAAATTACTGATAAGAAAACAGAGACTTCAAAGTTTATTTGACAGATGTCACATACTTTATGGGATGATACCTCCGGATACACTTGCTAACCCCAATGGTAATTGTGTTTGCATGAGCTCTTCTACAGATTTTACCAAGAATCACCTCTTTTGTATATTAAAAAAATAGTTAAATGGAGTCATTTAAGACATCACATGTCTATACAGCTACATGGCATTTTATGCATTGTGACAGAGAGCTGGGCAGACTTGATCAGCATACTTTGTGTAAAAGCAGACAGTGGTCTGTCTCTTTATATTCTGTGGCTTTCTTTTAATATTCCGTATGCAAACAGGAGTCTCTAGCAATAAGCATGGATGATACAAATTGGCAGAATAGTATTTATTTCTGAGACAAAAGTGTTAATCAGAAATGTACTCTAGGATAGCTTCAGCAAGCTGTGAAGAAACATAACGCATTTATGTCTTATTAGTGATTTGAGATGAGGATGCTGAATGCCTTTTCAGAAACTCCTAATTAATGAGGTTGCTATTAGGAACCAATTATGTCATCCTTTACATGCTCTATACTAAATCACATGTTAAGAAATTGTTCATTATTTGGCTTAGTTTTCATTGACTTTGTCTAGTATTTAAGTTTACTTTTTCAAAGATGATTACTTGTTCTAGCTAAGCTAATTGACATTGTTTCAGTTATATTTGTAGTTGCCCTACTAGTTTCTTAACAGAAGGTAATTTGACAACCATTCAGCTTTGTGTTAGTATTTATGAATGAGGCATATCATGACACTTAGAAAATTTGCAGTTTAACCCTAATGCTTAAATGCCCTTTTTGGGAGCTAAGGAAATGCTAAGCAAACATTAATCATAGCCTTTCCAGAAAGGCTAGAAAACAAAGGGAAGTGCCTTGGCAAGTAAACTGGTTAATAATGTTACATGCTCCTTTATGCAGTGACTCTAAATGGCTGTCACTAAAGCTTATGGGAAAATGTGACCTACTTCTAAAGTATGTTGAGTATACAGTGCCGTGTTAGGCAATTTTCTGTCTTTTAAGCATTTTATATTCTCTTGACAGTCTATCATTATAATGAAAAAATATACAATAGGCTCAATCTGCTCATTTTTTCAAATGCATGTCAGCCGATAAGTGATCTAAAATCAGAATTTTAGCTTAATTTACTCTCTTGTCATATGTATTCTGCTGTTGTATTCTTAGCTCTTTTCTTTTGCTGCCTGCTTTTTCCTGTGACTAGAAATAATAAGGATATTTTTTATAAGACTCCTTTGGACAATTTTCAGTCTAAAACTATGTTTAGACTAGCCATACAGAACACTTGCACAATCAGTGTGTCATGACCAAGTACAATAGCAAGCAGGAGAGTTTCTTTATATACAGTATCATAACCTTGTGTAGTATTTTACACTGCTGTTTGTGAAGGAAGCCTGCCTTTATTCTTAACTGCACTTAACATCTACAGTCTTTTCTAATTTAAAAAACATAGTTCAGTAAATTATTTTAATATTCTGTACTTGAAATGTTAAGAAAATGTATATTGCTGATGGGCTTTGAGTCTACTTTTATATGCAAAATATTAAATATTCTAATTGTCTAGTTTCATATTGGAATATTGTAAAAGTTCTTTTTGGTACGGCAGATATTAATCTTTTTATCTTGGCATGCAGACTATTGGTAGGAAATATATATACACACACACATATATATGTGTATATATATATATATATATATATATATATATATATATATATATATATATATATATATATGTACCTTTGCTTTCCAAAATAAAGGAAAAATTGTGGCAATAGACTAAAATAAGTGTAAACTTCTGGCTTTTTCCTGGTTAGGGGTTGCCATAGTGGATCACCTGTCTTCTCATGATTAGTAGTGGTGTTTTTACAGTGTCAAGTTGCCAGCCCAGTGCCCACACTTCCACAGAAGGCACACACAGGGTGAATTTAGAGTGTCCAATCCACCTACAGCATGTCTTTGGGAGGAAACTGGAGCAACCCCACATGACCACAGGGAGGGCATGCAGACTCCACACAGAAGGCACCCCAGCCAAGGATTGAACTGGAGAACCTCTTGCTGTGAGGTGACAATGCTAACTGCTGCACCACCATGGCCGCCCTATTGAAATAAGTGTAAACAAGAATACTAAAACTACTAAACATTTAAGTACTAATCAAAAGTTAACATGTTACTTATGAAATATAATATTCATGCCTGTGGACTTCCTTTTAGCCAAGAATAGAAAATGACATTCTAGAATGGTAAATAGCTATTCCAAAGTTCTTATATGAACTTGAGATACAATGGTGATTATATTGCAGCCAACTAATACAATCTTTGAGAATGCCATATCTCAGAAAAATAAAAAACATTAATGTTGATGATCTTCTGCTGAAAGGGCTATTTTTATTGTAAATATAATTTTCAGAATATATGATATATTATCTTTGAACAACTTAATTTACTTCAATAAACAATTATATTCCCTTGTGCAATAAAGATATTTCATATGTAGAAATGGTATGCACAGGTAATAACACTTTGTTTCCTAAACATCTGCATTACATTCCCAAATTGAACTGCATGTTTCTCAAGTAAAGGAGAACTTAGCCATGTCACTAGAGGTTTGTGGACTAATATTTCTTTTCAAACTAGGATAGAAATAATGGCAGTAGGTTTAGTGCTCAGGTGCTCTGGTGTAAAGTTTATTGTGTTGTTATACGTTATGACAGGTGAACATGTATTATTTATGTATTCAGGTGTAATACTCCACACCAGCATAAAGTAAATGTCATTTAAATAAAAGAAAATACAATACCAATACTTAACTCCATGAAACCCCCAAACCCTAATATAGTCAGCAAAACATAAAAACATAAAACATGGGAAAAAAGTATCTTCCTAAAAAACTTTCAGTGGGACTGCAAAAGGGAAAGCAATTTAATATAAACAAAGGCAACATAAAATATGGTCTTCACCTTTTATTTCCCTACTAATATTGCATTTTGTTAATAAGAGGTATTTGCCTTGTACCCCTTCCAATGTAGAGGCTTTGCCCCTAAACTGACATATCTGAACTCCAAGGTTATACCAATACCTGCAAAAGGAAAACTCTAATACTGACCTTTATTCAGCCTTTCCTTGGTTCTATTGGGTATGGTGAGATCCATGCTTTTGTGTACATGTTCGGACAGTGCATTGGTGTATAATTCGGTGGTCATGCAACTATTCTCCAATTCCATGGGTAATGTAAAGTTAGCCACCTCTGTTTTTAGGAGCTCAAAGTTAGCTTTGGAGAAGTTTTTCATGGTGGTTACCTTTGTGGGGGGGTGTGAGGCATGTGGATTTCCAAGGTGATTAGTTTGTGGTCGGATCTAACAAGGGAGGAGTTGACTATTGGTGTAGAACAATGGTCGCCCATGTTAGTAATGACCAGGTCAAGGATGTTGCTACCTCTAGTGGGGGTAAGAACGAGCTGGTGCAGCACATTGGAATTAATTAATTCCAGGAAATGTTGGGCAAGTTTATTGGTACAGGGTGCTTAGGAACATGGATTGTGAGTCTTGGGACATGGTTGGAGACCTATAGCAGGCTACGACCTGAATCGCTGTCTTACCTAATGTTAGCTGCACCTGAAGTATCTCTGATGTGTTATGTTGGGCTACCAGTCTTTATGAATATGGAAACACCACCGACTTTGGAGCTTCAGTCCAAGTTCTGTGGCCGAAAGGTGTGGAATGAGTTATAGCATGGTAGTGCAGGGGTTCTTTCTGCTGCCCTGAATCAGGCCTCTGTTACAGCACCAATGTTCTCCATTTTAAGGAGTGCTTCAAGTGAGTGCATTTTGAGATTTAGACTTCTAGCATTGAGCAGCATGACCCTCAGATTGCATTTGTTTGTAGCTGTTACAGTGGTAATTTGGTCTTTGGAACACCACCTAAAAAAAGGTACTATGGGGTGACAAGAGCTTTAGCCAGTATCCGGAAGCCCAGTGGAGACAGATGCAGGCCATCTCTGGCAAAGCATCGAGGTCTGTCAATCATGTCATCCCAGGCAGACAGATACTGGATCCCCTTAGACTGACACCAGAAACTTAGCCAATTGTTGAAATCAATCATTTTCTGCTTGTACTGTGGTATCATTCTGGGTGATGGTAGGAGGCTGCTCAGGGCTGGGGTCATACCCAACTGGGCTACATACTCCGAGAGCTCCTCCATGTCTCTTTTCATGTAGTTCATTGAGGTACATCTCAGGTCATTCACACCCACATGTACAATGACAGAGTCATATTTGTACCTGTTGTTGAGGGACCTGAGTGCATGCATTATGTGGTGGAACCTAGCACCTGACAGGCAGTTGACTGTTACTTTCTCATTATTCAACCTAGTGAGTGGGACATCAATGTGCCTCACTATTGCATCACCTATGACTAGTGTGTTAAGCATGCTGTTTTGCCTTAGGAACTTTGGTTGAGTGGCACACTGTTTAGGAAAGTTATGTGTCTTGTGATTACTGTTGTGTTGTGGTGGTCGAGTGCTTTCTGCCTTGGAGGTCTCTGCTGTTTGGGTAGATTTTTATTGAGAGCCTCTGCGAAGGTGGGTGTGTGGTTTGTGTTTTTATGTGAAGGCAGTGCTGGTGTATGTTCTCGAGGGCTATGTGTTCCATCTCGTGTGGTGCAAGTGTTGACCTTCTCCTCTTGGCCAGCAATTCCGGTCTTGGATGGAGAGTGCGTGGCTTCCAGTTTGGATATATAAGTACATCTCTTGCAAGTCTGAGTGTTGGGAGGTAAGAGGAGAGGGTTGTCAGGGTACATAAGGCAGTCACTACATTGCCTCAGGATCCCCAAGTTCCCCAAGTTAATAGGAGAAAGCACAGGCAACTGACCTCTAGACGTGCCTGGAGGGGTGGGCAATAATAAGTACTGGAGCTGTTTCCTTGTAGAACATTTAGTGCTGGTAGCACTTTTGTGTGCTAAAATGATTGCTACAAGAAGTCTGGTAATGTGCTAGATTAATAAGATAGTAAAAGTGCAGGAGAGGAGAGAACTACCTGATCTAAGGGAAAAATTGAAGAGCAGACTTTCTGGCACCACTCAGAAGCTTACAAACAATCCTGGATACAGCAAATCTGTATCTGGACTAGACTAGTTACAGGAAAGGTGGGAAACAAGCATAGGCTTTTAAACCAAAAAGTTGAAAGAGATGGAAAGACTGCCCAAATGGCCAATAAACTACAATTTCTGGGCCAGAAACCACTCCTCTTGTGGTAGATAGGCTACCTAGTGCTTACAACTCCAACTGATAAGCTAGAAGGCTTCCCTCCAACACAGAAAGGCTTGGGAGGCTCAGAAGCTTACAAACAGTCCTGAATACAGCAAGTCTCTATCTGGATTAGACTAGTTACAGGAAATGCAGGAAACAAGCTTAGATTTTTTTTACAGAAAAGCAGCTAAAACAGCATTAAAACAACTCAAGTCCAGTGAAAGCTAGCACACTTGAGTGTGTAGCAATATTAAAGCAAATACAGTTTAAATAAATGCAATGTATTCAAACTGTATTCTGAACTGAATTCAATTATTGTTTTATTCAAATCTGAACAGTTAAAAAGTGCCAAAAAATGTACTTATCAGGTCTATATTCCCAGATTGTTTGAGAAGCCCACTCAGTCAGAACACAAGGAGATTCTAGCAAAGTTTTTTTTTTTTAGTAAAGTGGAAAGGGATAAAGGAGGAACAGAAGGTAATTCAAGGTTAAGAACCTAAGTGGGTTGGCCTTCTCAAATGTTCTTTCTATATTAGGTAGAATGAACTAATGACACTAGACTGGGAGCAGTGTCCCAGATCAAATTTACAGTAGGGATGGGCAACTGCAAAGCCACCAAGTATAAGAACAAGATACCAATAGGGAGGGAGGGTCGGCACAAAAATAGACACCAAGAAAAGCAATCTCAAGCAAATTAATAAATGCAGCAGTTTTGTTGACTATCACTAATAACAGATTAAGTGCCACAAATATACTTATAGGCTTTCTGTATTCAGATGTCTATTAATTCAGCCACATCTAGGCCACAAGGAACAGCTAAGATACTGATACTGTCTCAAAGAATTGTAACTACTTACACAGTAGCATAAAGGAAAACTTAAGAACCTCAGGGAATCAGTTAAGACAAAAAGCTATGGTCACACATTGGATAGGCTGGCTTCAAAAGAGGGTAGACAACACCCACTATGAAACCAGCTGAACAGGATTTAGACAGTGACCAGAAATATCAAGCAAATAAATAAAGCACTACAGTTTTGTTAACTATCGGTAAAATAGAAAACAAAAATAGACACCAAAAAAAGCAATCTCAAGCAAATTAATAAATGCAGCAGTTTTAACTAAAACAAAATGTAGACACCAAGAAAAGCAATCTCAAGCAAATTAATAAATGCAGCAGTTTTTACTAAAACAGAATGTAGACACCAAGAAAAGCGACCTCAAGCAAATTAATAAATGCAGCAGTTTTGTTGACTATCACTGATAACATATTAAGTGCCAAAATATACTTATAGGCTTTCTGTATCCAGATGTCTATTGAATCAGTCACAGCTAGGCCACAAGGAGTAGCTAAGATATCGATACTGTCTCACAGAACTGTAAATCCTTATATGTTTTAGATGCTAATGTCACTCTTCCCTTATGGGGCAATTCTCTTCAAATAAACATGGTAGCATTAAGCAAAGTAATGGTAGCTAACAATGTTTCTCTAACCAACTATGACATTTGCTTTCTAAAAAAGATATGCTTGCTAATTGCCCATATGTGTGCATCTCCAAATGGCCAATACAGTAAAAATAGGATTGCAGTATTGTGTCCTTTCAAAATAAACTCATGTTGCACATAGCTGTGTCTGGCAACCAAAGATGCAGTTGAAAATGTGTCCATGTATCACACCCATTAGTCCTTTTCCTGATATAAATTCCTAATTCAGAGCGATGTATATCCTGCCATATCACTCACAAGAAATCTGACAGCATCGCACTGCATTATTTACACACTACATAACTTTAGAAGCTACTTTTCAATTTATCATTTTTAATTCATATGGAAAATGCATGCACTATGTATCTCTTTCAAGTGTTTTAAACTGATGCTACTAACTAGCTTTCTAAAGACCCACGGTTTTCATGATTAGCGGAAGTGTTAGGGAAATGTGTTTCCTAGTTGAACAGTTTTAAAGTGACATCAGTTTGGCAACCAAATTACAATCTCACAATAACCCAAATGAGTTACACCAGCAGTGAATATTGTCAAACTACAAACTTCACACTAACCAAAAGTGGGTTTCATGAGCAGTAATAGTGTCAGGCTACAAATTTCACAATAACCAAAGTGTGCTACACTAGCATTAATAGTGTCAAACAAAAAATCTCACAATAACCAAAAGCAGGTTACACCAGCAGTAATAGTCTCAAACTATAAATCTCACAATAACCAAAAGTGGTTTATACCAGCAGTAATAATGACAAATACAGTTCTAAAAATAGCCCAACGTGTGTTATGCCAACAATAATAGTGTCAAACTACAAATCTCACAATAACCAAAAATGGGTTACACTAGCAGTAAAGGTGACAGTCTACAAATATCATGACAACCAGAAGTGAATTACAACAGCAATAATATTGTCAGACTGCAAATCTCATAAAAACAAAAAATATGTTATATTAGCAGTAACAGTGGCAAACTACAAATCCCATGATAACCAAAAGTGGGTTACACCAGCAGTAATGGTGTTAAACCATAAATCTCACAATAACCAAAATATCGGCTACACCAGCAGTAATAGTGTCAAACTACAAATTTCACAATAAGCCAAATGGGTTACACCACCCAGTAATAGTGTAAGACTACAAATCTCACAATAAGTAGAGGTGGGTTATACCAGCAATAATAGTGTCAGGCTTCAAATCTCACAATAACCAAAAATGGGTTACACTAGCAATAAAAGTGGCAAACTACAAATCTCACAATATCCAAAAGTGGGTTATATGAACAGTAATCATATCAAACTACAAATCTCGCAATAATGAACCATGGATTACAAGAAAAAGTGTCCTTCCTTAATGCTTCTACACAATTTACTTGTATATTTTGACTCAGAGTTCACTCAGTCTCAGAGTAAGAACAATCATTTTTAAACTGTTAATCATGATTACTTTTTCTATACTATCTATTGATCTGTGAGGAGAATATGTACATTCATTATAAGCAAATAACACATCAGTCTGACACAGGAGAAACCAGATGAAATACAGACCTAGTAATTAAAAATAAACCCATCTAGAATTCATGCTATGAAAGTGCTTCTCATCAAATAATAATAATATCCAAACAGTAGAACAAAATGGAATGCTCAGCCATGCTGTCACATGTCTCCATCCTTAAAGGTGTTTAAAACTCTGAAAGTCATAAATTAAAATTTGCTTTTATAGATCAATGTGTTTATTCTATTAATTTATAACTTGTCTATGATTCTCTGCCTCTTCTTCAGTGTACACTCACTGTGTTTGGTATAATTTATTTCTGCTTCCTTTCACTGTATTGTCAAAGAACTACTATGGAAAAAGTCAGTTTAATTATAAAAAATCAACAGTAACTGAAACTATTACCTAACAAATTATTAGTGTCACCTTAGCATCCAAAAGTCTTTTTAATAGTACTCAGCATAAGTTAATTTTATGGTAGAGTTAAATGAAATGTAATACATTTTCAGTGCAAACCTAATATAACATTAAAGTAAGTTTATAAAACTAATACATGCATATACAGGCACAGACACAACAGACACACACACACACACACACACTATACTTTATAGTTTACATTACATACTTTGATGGGATACATTTTGTCTCTCATCTATGTCACATAGTGTGCCTGATTAAATCAGTTTATTAACAATCAGATATGTAAATTCTGTACAGACAACTGTGAGAAAACTTTGTATAATTTCTTACAGTGTTGCTAACTGCTACAAAGAAATGTGGTCTAGATTCAGTGGCACTGAGGGACAAAGCCCTGACTGCGATCTAGATGACCAGAGAATGACTATCAGCTTAGGAAGCTGGAAAAGCCAGGAAGGGGTGAAAGAGAGACATGTCACTTATGCTGGTGTTTTTGCCTGGGTGAGAGGGCTGTGGTGATTTCTTCCATACTGCACACTCTCACACCTATGACCAATATGGAGTGTCCAGTCCACCTACTGTATGTCTTTGGAATGTGGGAGAAAACCAGAACACCCAGAGGCAACCCACACAAACACAGGGATGACATGCAGACTCCCCACAGAAGGCACTCCAGCTGAGAATTGAATTGGGGAGCCTCTTGCTGTGAGGTGACAAGGCTATCCACTGCACCACTGTGCTGCCTCATCTTAAAATAAAAATGGAGTTGTTAATGCAAACGAAAGGAATTAATACCATAAAGAATACCATAAAGAGTATTTTAAATAATGAATCTCTTTCAAAGTGCAGGCGTGCTAAAACTGAACTGAAGAGTGCGTCTGTTAACAGCCATATAAGAGGTATGGTTAAATGAATACAGTATCAGGAAATAAATGAAGCAAGCTGAGGGAAATAATGGATGCAGAAAAGAAAAGGTCATAAAAGAGAGAAGTGCAACAGGCACATCAGAAAATTAAACATCTTTCCTTAGGAGGGAACACCCCAAAAGTGAATATGTTGCTTTAGGAATGCACACCACAGAATGAATGTGTTGCTATAGGAGGGCACAACAGAAAAGTGAAAGTGTTGCCTTAGGACTGCACATCACAAAAGTGAATGTGTTGCTATAGATGGGCACAACAGAAAAGTGAAAATGTTGCCTTAGGAATGCACACCACAAACGTGAATGTGTTGCTTTAGGAGGGCACACCAGAAAAGTGAAAGTGTTGCCTTAGGGTGGCACAACACCAGAGTGAATATGTTGCCTTAGGAATGCACACCACAAACGTGAACGTGTTGCTTTAGGAGGGCACACCAGAAAAGTGAAAGTGTTGCCTTAGGGTGGCACAACACCAGAGTGAATGTGTTGCTATAGGAGGGCACAGCACAAAACTGAATGTTTTGCTTTAGGAAGGCACACCACAAAAGTAAATATGTTGCCTTAGGTACCCTAGAATCAGAACTGCAGCTAGCTCCTCTGGCACCTTATTTGGATCCCAAATCGGTATTAATCTCAACTCAAAGTTGAGGAGCCGAAAAAAAAAGGTAAAACAACCTCTTTGCTCTTCTCAGATTTGAAGACTAAAAAAAGTTCTTTACTATTCCATCAGTTGTTGGGAGAACTGACAGTCATATACAAAGCTGTGATATCCTAGTATGTTCATAAATCAATGCCAATATCACAAGCACCTGATAATCACAGCCACTTATACCTTGTACCTGGAGTAGCCACCCTCTTCACCCTAACCTAGCGGATGCTCCACTTTGGATGTACAAGGAAGGAGACTGCAAATAAAAGAAGCCAGGCAAGACAGTATAAGTTATTGTTATAATGGTTTTCTGCACTGATCTGTGAAAGAAAAGAAGACCATATTGAGTAGACTTTAGGATAAAGATGTAAAACAAAAAAGTTCAGAAATTATCTTGTTGAAATTTCTAGTTGTGACAAACAGGGAAAGTCATTGTCTGAGATTATAATACAAATAAAGTGTTTGTTTCTGGTTTGGACTGTATAACATTTGAAAAGACTTAAAAAAAATTTTTTTCAGATATGTTTAACATATGAAAGACATTGTTGTCTAATATAAAGAAATACTATTTCAAAATTCAGGAAGTTACAAAAAATATCAAAGCAGCATTGTACAACTTTTGGCAGGATGTAAGGCAGATCAATGTAGTTCATATCTTGGGGGTTTCTACAAAAGGCAGTGACTTGACGATATTTGAATTACACTACCAAATCAGCCAGCTAGCCAGTGATGTAGCTCACTTTTCCTGGTGGAAGACCTTTTATCTAATAATATGGTTCATAGGTGGAGTAAGATTTGAAGGATCTGCCATATAAGTACATGTGAAGCAAAATCCATCCCATGAAAAGTGATTAAATCTAGAAACAATAGAGACATCTGCGTCTCTTTGCAGAGGGATTACAGCAGGATGTAAATGAGGGCCTGGTTCACATGATCTATACAGTCAAGAGACTTGATACCCATGGAAGCATCTGTTCAAATGGGTTAAAGAGGTGGGAGCTTAGTACCCAGGTAAGGGTTTGTCCAAGAAAATAGCTTTACAGTCCTGGAAAAAAGAAAAGACTCAGTCCAGTGTGTGATTGGAGCACCAGAGAGGCTAGGGGTCAGCAGGAAGGAAATCTGAAGTGAGGTCAGAGACACAAGCAAGGAAGACTATGCATTCAATATAAAATAGAATGAAAACGAGACTGCAAAGAGTGGTGCATACTGAACTTTCATGAATTATTTGAACATTGTCATTCAAGTCTGAGAATTAGCACATATATGAAAGCATTCAAACTATATATATGGATCCCTATCACATCGCCAAAATTTCAAAACTACAAAGATCATACGGCCAAGACCATATGTCTGAAGTTTTGAAATTCCGGAAAAAAAAGCAAGAAAATTAAAACAAAACAACTTACCTGTACATTTTTCCCACAACCCCCACTACTTAAATATACCAACTCCAAGATCACACTACAGTGAGGAAAATGGCAACTCCTGTATTCCGTGCTATATGGCCATCCCAATAGACAGTTTCCAGAGTTTCAAAACTTTGAACAAATGTTCTCAGCCATATGGTCTTCAGATATCATCAAAATCCCACTTCATCGAACTTTAGAAACATGAGACAACTTTGCCAAAAATGGACTTTACTGAATGTTCACATCAC
>NC_056739.1:1399118164-1399145664 GCF_019279795.1 Protopterus annectens | reverse complement strand
ATAAACATGTATACATCAATTCATACAACAGTTACAATAAACAGACATATATATAAAAACATATATAAGAATGCATGCATGTATATCTATATTATTTATTTTATATTATTTTAATAATATATCTTATTAACAGCTATACTCATGAAATAATTCAAATTACCTAGTGTTTAAAGGGTCTAGCTCTAAGAAAAGGTTTTAATGAAACCTTAGTATTTAGACCTAGTAACCTATCTGCTTTTATCCGCAGGATCCATCTCTGTTCTGCTGCTTCAGTTCGATTTCTTATATTACCTCCTCTCTTACTAATATTAACTACTTCAAGTACCATAAACTTGAACTTATGTGACGAATCATTCTGCGCTATGTGTGTGGCTAAAGCACTAGTCTCCTTTCTGCTCCTGATGTCACGTATGTGCTCCAAAATCCTATTCTTGAGGGGACGATTTGTTTTCCCAACGTAATAACAGTAGCATACAGTACAATAAGCAAAATAGACCACATTCTTCATCTGACAGTCGGCACAACAAGAAAAATCTAATCTAAAGCCTAAATGTGGGTGGGTAAAATGTGTCCCTACATATATATATATATATATATATATATATATATATATATATATATATATATATATATGGGCACAAGCCATACATCGCCTACAGGTGTAAGTACCAATTCTATTTGAACGCATACTATCCAAAACATTATGGGACTTATAAATGACTCTTCAGGGTCTTATTGTTCCTGAAAGTAAAATACGGGACCCGATCAATTGCACCTTCTAATTCCTGTATGGTAGATAGTATCCCCCAATTTTGCTTGATAATATCACAAACTAAATGAACGTCACTAGCATAAGTCAATGGCATTCTTAGCTTATTGTCAGTTGTAGCAGAGCTTGCATGTGTATTACGTGTTTGTGTGGCTCTGTAATTATTGGAACAATAGGGTTTACATCTACCCTCTCTCTCTCTCTCTCTCTCCAGGCTTCCTTTATCACTAAATCAATCCCATGCATCCCATAGGCTCTATCCATAAATTTGTGTTTCAATGTCTCTAGGGCTTGAACTAAAAGGTGTTCATCATTGTGTATCCACATAATTCGATAAACCTGACCCTTCAGTACGTTGTAGCAAATAAAACGACTGAAATAGATGCCACCATGACAATGGATATAATAAAACTGTATTTATTATCGAATCAAGCGCTTTCACGTACTACCAAGGTACGCTTCTTCAGGTTTGTAAATCAATTCATTCTGGCAGATATTTATATGCAAGACAATTTATCTAATGAATCAATTAATCAATTAATTAGTTAAAATAGCACATCAATTATTTTACTATTTCATTTTAAAGCAATATAATTCATAAAGACCTGTAAAATATATGGAATAAAATAAAATAATGCATGTAATTATTTGATGACACATATTCATAACTGGTTCACAACTAAAAATACAGAATGTATAATGTATATATAATATATAAAAAAATATATAAATATACTCAAACCATTCAATTCATATATCACTAAAAATTCTCATATTAACGTATGTAAATAGCATTGCAAAAAGGGCATATATACAGGGCTATTGCTTTAAAACTAAAAATATAATTTTTTAAAAAATTCTAAACATAAAACATAAAAAGTTGAAAAATATATATCCAGGCTAAATATCCAACACATCGATAAAACACTCATAAAAACTGACTACATACATTACGAAATATCTCAAGTATTTTAAATGAAATATAAATAGGGACCAATGCCCATAATTTATCTACGTCTGGCCAATATTGGTTTTATGCTTACTGCCTGATTGAGCCCTGGTTCAATATGTGCTCTCAGTCTTAGAATCCAATTTAGTTCAACCAATTCTAAATAACCCATGTTGTCGCCTTCCCATTTATTTTTATTTACTATCTGTAGTGCCCTAAATTTAAGATCATCAGTACGTTGTCTTTGACATGCCTGGGATGCATACTACTGTGGTGTAAAATATTGTTTTTCCTCACATGTTTTCTAAAGAGACTTGTGGAAACTGTCTTAGTAGGTGACACTTTAACCTTCACATCTAAAAAGTCTATTTCTTTTTCAGAATATTTAAATGTGAATTTCAAAAAACTCGTGATGCCATTCAAGTAACTCAAAAATTCGCTTAATCTCTCCTCACTATCTCGCCACGCAAGGAAATATCATCCACAAAATGCTTGTACCAGTGGATAGACCCACAGTAGTTGTTGTTGTTCAGTACATGATTCTTTTCCCATTGAACCAAGGAAAGGGTGGCGTAGCTATTTGCACAAGCTGTGCCCATCGCCATGCCAACCTTTTGGATATAACAGTCTTCCCCAAATAAAAAAAAAACATTATTCTCCAATATAATTTCAAGGAGGGCACATAGACGTCTAATCTTACTTCCTTCCACATTTTTGCTTCTTAATAAATCCCTAATGCTCTCAACCCCTCAATCATTGGGGATAACAGTAAACAAAGACTCTATGTCCAGAGTCACCAAAAACAGGGACCTGACACAGATGCTAAGTATCTGTCAAAGGAAAAAACTTCAAAGACCAATTCATGTTAGGTTCAAGCAAGGCACCCTTTATTACTTGCAGCAAGGAGACAAAGCATGTAGGCACAAGATTTGTCTGGATAATTAATGATTAGTAGGTTATACTTATACAGTTCTCTTCCTGTCACATAGAAAATGTTACATTCTATTGCTGACGTAGTTAGACACAGCTTTCTGTATGTTCCACAGAAAATATTGTTAGACTTATTGCTGACCAAGTTAAAATATCTGTCATTCTGCAAAACATTTTGAGAAAAACAACTTGGCCTTGGCTTTATGTCAGTCCATTTCAGCATTTCAATTCTTCTATTGTACTGTTCTAATACATGTGTTACATTTTACCTAGATTCAAGGTACATTTCTAGCTTCAGTACAAGTAATGCTGACTACAGTTTAAACTTTCAAGCATCTATTGTTTTCTTTATCAATAGCTTCTAGCAGCTGCATGTTTTCTCATGGCATAAGCAGAAATGAATATCCATTTGTTAATTTTCATGACATTAGCAGAAATGAATTACTTTTTGTTATTTGCTGACATTAGCAGAAAATAGAATGCTTCTTGTTAAGTTTCTAATGGCTGTGCAGATTCATGCAGTGTGAACAGAATAAATGTATTAACCCTTTTAAATCTCGAATGCACTAAATGCACTAAGCATGCATATTACTATTACATATTTTTCTAACATTTCCCCCTTTTTAATACTTTTATTCTACTTTCAAGATAAGCATAAACAATTTTTCTTCCCCTAACCTCTTCCTACTCAGGATTTGCAGTTAAGAGAGTCATTCAGTTTAAACTTATGAAAGCCTTTTCAGATTTTTAACAATTCTTCAAGTTCAACACCTTGGTATAAGGTTTCTGAAACTGACATGTCTATAAATTCTTTAATCAGTCTTTTCATGCAGGGGATGCAGCAGCACACACATACCACCAGTAGGATCATTCCTATACAGATGGCAATCAGGATGTTCATCAGGATACTGCCCCACCTCCCAAACAATCTCTAAAAAGTCCGTCAATGGATTTGATCCTGGTTTGGTCATGGCTGACACCTGCTGAATTACCTCAAGATGATTGTCTATCTTGTGTTTATGGTCAGGAATATACGAACAGCATTCCTCCTGTATGTAAGTGCACGTACCTCCTCTTGCCACTAGGGTGAAGTTGAGAGCCATGCGGTTTTATAGGTTCATAGGTTCCTAGGTTTATACTAGGCTATCTGCCCTAAGGCATTTATAAGCCTAGCCCAGAGTTTTTGTGGCTTACGCCACCCCTTATGTTAAAAAATACTGTGCCCATTAGTTTGTTGTGCCTCTGTCCAGCAGTGACACAGAGATGATTCCCGGGGTAAACCTACAATCTCCCATCCACCGGTCAAGATTTCTCTTGAACAGAGCCAGCGAGGTGCTCTGCCTCACATGGACTGGGATTTTATTCCACAACATAGGGAGTCTCTGGGTGACAAATCTATCCCTCCAGCATGTCCTATTTATATCCGTGCTAAGGTTTAATTCACTTGCTCTAGTGGATCTGGTAGATTTGGATTTTTTGAGGTGGAGCATGTCCATTAATTCCGGGTTGGACATGGCCTTGTATGTCAGGCACAGGTCACCTCTGAGCAGACGGTATGCGACTGAATAGAGTTGGAGTTTCTTCAGTCTGGCAGCATATGACAGATTTTGGAGTCCCTTTATCCTTTTGGTGAGGAAGTTTTGGGGTCTCTCCAATTGCTGCAGGTGTCGGGTGAGATACATCCCGAATGGGGCATTGTACTCGATCATTGGTCTGATAAGTGAAGAGTACAGGGGAACAATGACCTCACTTGATCTGGATGTGAATCCCTTCATGATCAGGTGGGCAATGTAGAAGGTTTTTCTAACCACTTTAGCAATGTGAGTGTCAAAAGAAAGGCCACTGTCAACCTGGGTCCCCAGGTCCCTGATAACCTCTTCTGTGCTTAGTGGATTGCCACCTATATGGTAGCTTGGGGTTACCTTGTTTTCCCGAAGGGTATGACTATACATTTTTTGGCATTTAACTTCAGGCCATGGCTCTGGCACCAGCTTTCAGTTTCCGTGAGACCCCTCTGAAGGATATCTGTGTCTGATGTACTTTCCACTATGGCTCCCAGTTTGCAGTCATCTGCAAACTTTGTCAGCCATAGTCCTCCTATGTTAGCCTGTACTTCTGAGAAGTAGATGCCAAACAACAGGGGGCCAAGGACTGAGCCCTGTGGGACACCACTTGTGACCGGCTTGGAGTCTGACATGGTGCCAGCTACTCTAACCCTGTGGGTTCTGTCCTTTAGCCAGTTTGCAACCCATCTTGTGACATATGGGTTTACATTTAAGCTGGTAAGTTTCTCTATAATACCCGAGTGAGGTATTGTGTCGAAAGCTTTTGCAAGGTCAAGGTAGGCTGTATGGACTGCCTTTCCCTCATCAATGGCCTTGGTGACTGTTTCGAAGAAGTCGACCAAGTTCAAAAGGCATGATCTGCCCTTGACAAAGCCAAACTGGGTCGGGTCCAATGTCTGCAAGTCCCCTATGTCTTTGTTTATGAGTTCCATTATGATCCTCTCCATAGCTTTGCAGACCAGGCTTGTTAAGCTTATGGGGCGGTAATTACCAGGGTTCGTAGAGGCACCGCCTTTGTGGAGTGGGACCACAGTTGCCGTACGCCACTCCTTGGGCATGTATCCTGTGGTAAGGCTAAGATTAAACAGCTGCCTTATGTGTGGGTTTAGTTCCTCATTGAGTTCATGTAGCACACAGCCGGGGACACCATCCGGTCCCATTGATGCTGTGCTTTTAGCTTTAGAGAGAGCAGCTTTCACCTGCGCATTGGAGATGTCTGGGAGGCTGCACTCCGCTGGGATAGTTATCTCTCCTTTTTGGGGGGGAGAAGGGGGTGACGTTTGCACTGAACCTGTCTGCCAGTATGTTGGCAATGTCTGTGGGTTCAGTGATTTTTGTATCATTTTGGACTAATTCTGAGCATATCTGGGAGTTTCCACCCAGGTTTCTAACATAGCTGAAGAAGGCCTTATGATTGTCTTTTGAATCTATGGCAATTTTTCTCTCAAAGTTGGCCTTGGATGATTTTATGAGTGCTCGCATTTTTTTACTAATAATGATCAAAGGTGTCTTCTCTTTTATGGATTTTGCTCTATCATGTAACAGCTTTCTCCTCTTATTGTAAAGTTTGTTTATGGCTGGGGTCCACCAGACTGGATGTTTGCCCTTGGTGGAAAGAGTCTTGGTTTTATTAGGGATTGGCTGATCCATGCAGTCCTGGAGGTGTTCGTAGAAGGCATTTGTAAGGGCTTCCATAGCTTGGGTTGTGGTTTCCACTGGCTCGGGGGCCTTGAAGGATACCACACCAGGCTTGAGTAGTGTGAAGTTTGCTTTAGAGAAGTTCTTCACTGTGGTCTTTTTTGTTTGGGGTGGGGGCGGGATGTGGATATCCAGTGAGATTAGTTTATGATCTGATCTCACCAATGAGGGATATACTTCCGGTGTGGAGCATTTTGTCCCCATGTTTGTGATGATGAGATCTAGTATATTTTCTCCTCTTGTGGGAATGGTGACTAGTTGTTCCATGGCATTTGAATTTATGAACTCCAGGAACCTTTGGGCTAGAAATTGTGGGCTTGAGTAATGTTCCCAGTCTATATTCGGGTAGTTGAAGTCACCCAATATAATGGTGTTTGGAGATACATTTATACCCTCCAGTGTCTTCAGGAAGGCTGTGTGTGGTTCCTGAGTTTGAGAGGGTGGTCTGTAGCATGCTACAAATTGTAGAGCAGTTTTGCCTATGGTTAATTGCACCTGGATGGTTTCCAATGCTTCGTGCGTTGCCACCAACCTGGAGGTGTGGGTATCCTTGATGAATATGGATACACCCTCTCCTTTTGTGGTGTGGTCTGGGTTTTGGGGCCGGAACGCATGATATGAGGTAAAATCTGATAGTGTCAGAGTGCTCTCAGGAGCCTTGAACCAGGTTTCAGTCACAGCACAGACATCGATGTTCTCCATACTGAGAAGGGCCTCGAGTGCGTGCATTTTGAGATTTAGACTTCTGGCATTGAGCAGCATTACCCTTAGTTTCTTCCCATTTTTGTTTTCTAGGGTGGTAGGTTTAGAATTTGAGCCTTGCCTAAAAAAGGCACTATGGGGGTGGCAAGAGCCTTAGCCAATATCCGGAATCCCAGGGGTGACAGGTGCAAGCTGTCCCTTGCGAAGCAGCGTGGCTTGTCAAGCATGTCATCCCAGGCAGACAGACACTGAATCCCCTTTGAATGACACCAGAAATTAAGCCAATTGTTAAAGCTGATCATCTTGTCTCTATGTTGTGGCATCATTCTTGGTGAAGGAAGGATGCTGCTCAGGGTCAGGGTCATACCTGCCTGGGCTACATAATCAGAGAGCTCCTCTATGTCTCTTTTCATGTAGTCCAGGGAGGTACGTCTCAGGTCGTTCATACCAGCATGGACAATGACTGTGTCATATTTGTACATGCTGTGGAGTGACCCGAGTGCTTGTGTTATGTTTTGAAGCACTACAGTTCTCATGGCAGTCAGTTCATCAGTCACCAATTCTAGGGCAGAAAAGGTTGCATTGCTCATTATTTCGAGAAGTTTAGACAATTTTCTCAGTTCCTAGATTGATTTCCTTGCTCCATATGCTGGCAGTACACCTGCCCACGAGATGATGGTATCACCCAAGTCCATATGTGACAGTCCATTTTTCCCTAAGCCCACAGCATGATGGTTTTTCCAGCCTGCATTGATTTGCCCCACTGGATTGACAGGCTTTTTGATTTCTCGTCGAACGTTCTGAATTTTTCCTTGAGGTAAAACTGCTGTGTGTCGTATGGCCGGAACCAGGTACCCCAAAAAACAACTGCTGGACCAATTCTCAGGTAACCACTTATATGCTTTCCTACCACATACAAAGTAACAATCTTCTACTTTGGTAGTAACTTTACTATGTCCTGGCTCTGGATGAAACATTTTTTTGTCTATTATAGACAGTTGTCTATAAAGGCCAGCATTATGTTTTACTTCATCAGTTGTCCTATGCATCAGTTCAACAAATGAATCATAGCTAGTGTTTGCAATAGGATTGTGTGTTAACAGTCTTATTGTAGCATCTGTAGGGAACAGTCACATTGCAATTGCTCCAACCCACCTGAACTGTATCATTTTTGTAAAAACACACAGTCCCCTTCTGTCTAACAGACAAGTGCAATGTTACTTTATCTTGTGATGTGACATCTGATGTATCATAGACTACGTTTTCCCAGGTCTTGTTGGCTCCTAGGGGGACTGAAGTTAACAATAAACCCCCCCCCCCCCGTATGCTGTTGGCAAAGCTGTGCAAATCTAGCAATTCGAAACATTGAAGGTCTCAGCATACACATATTTGATTGCCTGGTAAGTGTTGAAGTTTGGGTGCCACTCTGCGTACAACTCTGCACGCTTGTTCAGTTCAGTTTGTGTGGCTGTGAAAAGGAATGGCCACAACAAAAAGATTATTGTCACTAGTACAGTCAACAGGATGGTTATGCAATACTTCTGAGGAAACGGTTGTTCTGCATTTCTGTTTTCTCCGACTCTTCCGAATAGGTACATTTGGATCTTACTGGATTCTGTCATCTTTATTTCAGACACATGTTCTTACTCTCTGCCCTAATAGGACCTTCAGCACTGATGGTTTCTTCACTGGTGTTGAGACGGATCAGTCCTATTGATCTGACCCCCCCCTTTGTAGCCATACTTTGTGCTGAGGGCCCTGATGGAGAGGTAAGATTTTTGTCCAGTTCAAAGTTCTTAACAAGTTTGCAGTGCATCAGATGGATCTACGAAGCTCGCTGTGCTATCCTGACTGCAGTGGGTGTAGAAAGAAGCACCTGGTAGGGACCTTCCCACCTTGGCGATGACCAGTTCTTCTTCTTGACAACTTTTATCCACACCTAGTCTCCAGGTGTCACTGCCACTTCTGATGTCTCGGTTTGCTTTCTATCTGAAACAGAATTTGACTGCAACAGATGTTTAGAATTCATTATTTTCTCCATATATTCAGCTAGTGTAAAATCAGCTTCCTGGTCTGATGACATGAGAAGTTTCCACTGGGGTGTATAGTAAGCCCTTCTGAATAACTTTTCAAAAGGAGTCAATCCTTTTGCTGTAGGGACAGTTCTCATGCTCAACAGTACCAGGGGTAAACAGTATATCCAGTTTTTTCCTGTCTCAGCTATCAATTTTCTCAATTTGTTTTTTAATATACCATTATGCCTTTCAACTAGCCCTGCAGATTGTGGATGGTATGCACAATGATTTTTTTAAAGAAATACCAAAATGCTTACTTAACTGCTGTATGGTTTGGTTTACAAAGTGTGTACCATTGTCACTGTAGATCCTTTCCGGAATGCCAAATCTAGGAATGATTTCTTTGACAAGTACTTTTGCCACCATAGCTGCATACAGATTTTTTGTTGGAAAGGCTTCCACCCATCTGGAAAACATATCTACAATGACAAGACAATACTTCTTATTTTCACATTTGTTCAATTCTATGAAATCCATACAGATAGCATGAAACGGATATGGTGGTGTAGGGAAACTCCCTTGCTTGGGCTTTATCGCCCCCTGCGCATGATGTTTGTTACAAATCTGACACATCAAACAAAATTTTTTAGAGTAGTTTGTAAATCCGTACATTGTGAACACCTGGTTCACCAGCTGTACCATCCCCCCTATCGAAACAAATTAGAGGGTAGTATCAGTTTCCCTTCTCTAGAGATGTACAGCCCCTTTTCGAGAATTACTCCTCGTTTTACCCATCATTGTTTGTCAGCTTGCGTAGTGAGTGTCTGCATTGTTTTTAACATTTCTAAGTCTAACATCTCAGAGGGTTGTAGTTCCTCATTTAAAATAAATACTTCTGTGGCTGCTTGTTTTGCAGCTGTATCAGCTCTTGCATTACCTTTTGAAATCCTATCTTGTTGCTTGGTGTGAGCTGTGCATTTACAAATGGCTACTTTCTGAGGTAACTGAATAGTTTCTAAAAGATCTAAAATAAACTGTGCATGATTGATAGGTTTGCCAGTAGATGTTATCATTCCTCGGTTTTTCCACTGTTGCGCAAAAACATGTACAGTAGAAAAAGCGTACTGGCTATCAGTAAAAATTTTACACATTTACCCTTTGCTAAGGTACATACCCATGTCAGGGCAATCAATTCTGTTGCCTGTGCAGATAAGTTGTGTGGTAAAGGTTTTGCTTCTGTAATCCCAGTATCAGAAACTACTGCATATCCTACTAGGTTCTGTCTTGCAGGACCCCTTCTGCACGAGCCATCCATGTAGTATGTCACCTTGGCATCATCCACGGGGACATCCGTGAGATCTTTTCTAGGTAGTGTCTTTTGCTCAATTACCTGCAGGCAGCGGTGTGGTGTGCCGTCTGCAGGGGTCGGGAGCAGAGTAGAAGGGTTTAAAGTCATGCAGCATTCAATTGTCATATGAGGTTGACTCAACAATATAGTCATACAGGAAAGATGCCTAGCAGGGGAAAGATATGCCACCTTTTCTTGTAGTAAAATAATCACGACTGCATGAGGTACTCTCAAAGTGAGAGGGTAGAACAAGACTACTGAGGCTGAAGCCTGTACTGCCATTGCAGCTGCAACTACTGCTTGTACACAGTGGGGTAAGGATCGTGCCACTGGGTCTAGTTGTGATGAATAGTAAGCAATGGGGCGTTGCTTATCCCCATGCTGTTGTGTCAGTACTGATGTCATGTAACCCTGCTTACAATCTACAGTTTGGAAAAAATGTTTATGATAGTTTGGCAATCCCAGAACTAATGAGGATGCTATTAACTGTTTTAGTTTGCAGAAAGCAGATTCTGCTTCTGGTGTCCATTGCAACAAATCCTGCACTAGCGGTGCAGATTCCAAAGCATAGTTTGGAATCCAGCTCAGGCAAAAATTAGTTGTACCCAGGAAGGACATCATTTCCTTCTTGGAAGTGGGTTTTGGTGCTTGTAAAATTGCTATCTTTCTGTCCTCATCTATGTTCTGCCTTCCTTGGATATTACATATCCCAGGTATTTAACTTGTTTTTTCCAAAGCTGCAGTTTACTTTTATTTACCTTATGTCCTTCAGCGGCTAAGAATTGTAGAAGTGCTATGGTATCTTCTCTACAATCCTGCTGGGTGGGGGCTGCCAGCAAGATGTCATCAACATAAAGTAAAATCTAACTGCCTCTTGGTGGGGTGAATCCCGCCAAGTTGCTTGCCATTTCTTGTAAGAATATTGTTGGACTTTCACAATATCCCTGTGGCAGTCGCGTATATGTATACCTTTTCCCCTGAAATGTGAATGCAAACCAATACTGGCTATCAGGGTGTATCGGTATCCAAAAGAATGCATTGCTGATGTCTACCATGGAAAAATACTTCTGTTGAGGTTTTAAATCATTCAACAGGGTGTGTGGGTCTGACACCGTGGGTGCCCTTGGTATTACTGCATCATTTACAGCGTGTAAATCTTAGACCATACGCCATTCTCCATTTGCCTTTTTGACTGGAAATAAAGGTGTGTTACATGGTGAATCGGGAGATTCTACTAGTATCTCTCCTTTAAATAAGGCTGCTATAATAGGTTTTATTCCTGCCTCTGCATCTTTTCTTAAGGGATACTGTCTTTTTTGTGGTCTGAATGCTGACTTTGCATGATAGTAACTGGTCCCGCTGTACGAATGAGTCCTACATCTGATTTTCCTGTTGACAAGAGGGTCTCTGGTATATTTCGTAAGGCATTTTCTTCCTCCTTTAACAGGAGTGCCAATCAGCTGTCCTCGCCAGACTGCAAGTGCACAGCTGGGTTTGTCTGAGTTATCCAATTTAACTTCTGTATTTGTATTCCCTGTTCGACAGTTCTAGTTCTGTTTGTTTCTCCCGTCTTGTGACTTTTTCTCCTAGGTCTGCCCATTCTATATTTCTGTTTTTGGTTCAGCTAACATGTGGTAATCGATTAGATTTATAAAGTGCAAAGAACTCCTGGAGCTATGAACAGCTGGCAACACTGTTCCTTCTGTGTCCCAGTACAGGTTACGCAATATGAATCTGCTTGCATGATTCTTAAACAATTCTTGCTCATATTCTTTATCAGGTCCTGGTGTGTTGCAATAATACAGGGTACAGTGCAACAGGTGTTGCTTATCAATGTCAAGGGAGGGGAATTTGCTGATGGCTACATTCATTAACTCTTTGGTCACAGTCCCTGGACCAGTTGTAACCAAGTCCTGGCTGTACCAATAAACATTTCACCCTCCAATTGCACTGTAAAGGTATCAATTTGTCACTGTGCTTCCATACACTGCATGGTTGGGACTACTGCTATACCAAATAGCTGCATGAGGTCTCTGCCCAAGAGATTCACTGAGCATTTTGCAGAAACAACAATTTTGCTTTTCTGAGTCAATCCTGAAACTGGATCAGTTATTGCAATGTTACGGGAGAGAGGCTCCCGATACAGCTGTCCATTAGCTGCTTTGACCAGTATGTAATCAGGCGACTCTGTGTTTTCTGGCAGTTTGGAGGGATGTATCAGGGTTTGTGATGCCCCTGAGTCACACAAGAATTTGACTTCCCTCCCTTCTACCAAGAGTGTAACTTCTGGTTTTGTGTCTGCTAAATAAAGCTCCAAGCTCAATAAAGCTAGGTCTAATATTTCATTTTCTTCATTGTCACTAACTTCCTGCACTTCCTATACTCCCTCTATCACATTTTCATTTATCCCTTCTTCACTAGCCCCTTCTAGTGATTCCTGACTACCATACAGTCAGTCCTCACCCTCCTTATCTTCCGTTGTTGCCTTCTTGTTTTTCTTGCAATCCCTTGCCAAATGACCCTTTTTACTGCATTTAAAACATTCTCCCCTTTTCTTTCACCCTTCAAAGTCCTCTGATCATTGATCAGATTGTTTGTTTCCCTGTGCATTTTTCTTGCCCTTTTTCCTGGACTGTACTACATAAACTTCTGCTCCATCTTCTACAGAAAATACTTGAGCTTTCTTTTTCTTTTTGCTACCTTTTGGCATGCCTAGCATATTCAAGTAATGATTGTAACCTACTTGTATGATGGTCTATCATATGTTTTGTAATAAAACTGCTTATAGATGCAATACTGCCCTTTAAAAATGCATTCTTTAACTGCTGTTCATATGGGGAATCTTGTGTTTGATCTTCAGGAACCTGCATTCCACAGTGGTTATTAAAACACTCTAATAGTCTGGCATAATACCAGTCAATCGTTTCACCTTCTTGTTGGATGCATTGATTAATGAAAGTCCAGTCTGCCCTAGGTTTCCATTTTCCAGAGATGTGGTCTATAAGACCTTTTACTCTGCTGTCTAATTCTGCGCTGCTATGTGGGAGGGGTCTTTGTGCAGTGTCACGGGGATTCCAGTTCCCATAAACATATACCAATCTGACCCTACAATTTGTCTAACTACCTTTTCTACCTCTTCTCCATTTAAGTTATAACTCAACCTCATTCCTTGTAAATCTTCAGAGAATTTTCTAAAACTAACTTTTGGATGGGGGATTCCCTCAGTGGCTTTCCGGATGTCTTCCGGAGTCCAAGGTCTATACACTAAAATAGTTGGGTCCTGATTGTCTTGACCTGCCTGAGGATTGGGTACTTCTATAAGTGGGCATATTTCTTCTTCTTCACTTATAGATCATGAATTCTTAACCATTTGCCATAACTCGATGCCTTCATCTGCGTTACCTACTTTTGTTCGGGACCTGGTCCCGATGGGATCTCTAATTTTAGTCAGTTTCAGTTTCATAATATCTCTATCTTCAGTGACTACAGGATATCATGGGGGTGGATTAACCTGTTCACTTGCTTCATATTCTGGTAAGGGAGGCAGAGGTGCTGATGCTATTACTAAGTTATTGTCCTCTTTGTCTAAAAACATTGCTTTTGAATTTTTGTTCTTTTGTTACCTACGGTGTACTTCCTCAATCCACCTGTGTGCCTGAGGAATTCCTAATTTACGTTGCTTTTTTACCTGACCTTTGGAATCGGTTTTGAGCTGTTTGACAAGTTTGATAAGCGAGGATTTTTCTAATTTTCCATCAAACTCGTACTTATTAACCCATTTTGAATAATATTTAATATTGTCGGCGTGCTGCGACTGCATGTATTTTGCGTCTTCTGTTAACGGCAGATCTTGGGGTCTTTTTGTGCAATTATTACCCATTTTGTTCTACCATTTGATCGTTACGTAACTTCTCTTAATTTTTAACGTGGTACCACGGATTTTGTTATAGTCTCTTCAGAATGACTGCCTATTTATTCTGTTTCTCCTGATCTATGACAAGACAGTAATCTTTTTTGTCCCTGACTTGTAAGAAAAATACAGTCTAACAAAAACAATACACATCTAGTCCCTGATCTAAAACAGAAAACAAAAAAGTAGATTCACCTTACCTGAGCCCACGTGATTGATCACCAATTCGCGGAGACCCATCCTTCAGTCACAGATCAGAAAGTGGCTGGCCTCTTTTGAATGACAATTCAGTTGGAGGACTTTTCAGATAAGAAGAACTGATTTGGTTTCTTCCCCGTACGGTTTCAACCACCTGGCCGTCTGATCCGAGGTGAAGAGAGGGTTCTGGTCCGAAGGACCAATCTGTTAAAGGAAAAAACTTCAAAGACCAATTCACGTTAGGTTCAAGCAAGGCACCCTTTATTACTTGCAGCAAGGAGACAAAGCATGTAGGCATAAGATTTGTCTGGATAATTAATGATTAGTAGGTTATACTTATACAGTTCTCTTCCTGTCACATAGAAAATGTTACATTCTATTGCTAATATAGTTAGACACAGCTTTCTGTATGTTCTACAGAAAATATTGTTAGACTTATTGCTGACCAAGTTAAAATATCTGTCATTCTGCAAAACATTTTGAGAAAAACAATCTGGCCTTGGGTTTATGTCAGTCCATTTCAGCATTTCAATTCTTCTATTGTACTGTTCTAATACATGTGTTACATTTTACCTGGATTCAAGGCACATTTCTAGCTTCAGTACAAGTAATGCTGACTACGGTTTAAACTTTCAAGCATCTATTGTTTTCTTTATCAATAGCTTCTAGCAGCTGCATGTTTTCTCATGGCATAAGCAGAAATGAATATCCCTTTGTTAATTTTCATGACATTAGCAGAAATGAATTACTTCTTGTTATTTGCTGACATTAGCAGAAAATAGAATGCTTCTTGTTAAGTTTCTAATGGCTGTGCAGATTCATGCAGTGTGAACAGAATAAATGTATTAAACCTTTTAAATCTCGAATGCACTAAATGCACTAAGCATGCATATTACTATTACATATTTTTTCTAACAGTATCTATTCAGATCACTCAAAAAGTCATAGTCAACACACGAATATCTGAACGTTTTTGCTCTCTGCTTGATTCGGGTTCCAACCCTTTGTTAAGTGTAAGCTTTGAACAACAACCGCTAACGCCCTTGAGAGACAAATCACAATTTGAAGTGTTTTTGCTCAATTATCGAGATCTTGAAAACAAGCTTTACAAATTCAAATGCATGCAGTGGTAGTGACTGCATGTAGAAGCCTCTCTCAAGCTTGGTATAGCACCTAGAGGTTTGCATGTGTTGACTATGCCCAGTTATGGGCACCAGTATCCTGAGCTATTAAGACGGTGGTAGACTCTGAATTTGGAATGTAGTATGAGATATATGAAACTGTTGTTAGAGTTCTTCCGCCCAGAAGAACTATAGTTACAGAGGGATAGAAATGATTTGCAATGTACTATATTTGATAAATATCCAGAAGAAGTAATCAGTGATAAATTAGAGAATTTGCTTGACAATGTTTCTGATTATGAGAAACGATTGTCAGGCATTAAAACTAGGAAAATCCAAAGACACCTTAAGGATTTTCGAGATGGAACAGTATTCTCATGGAATAGGGAGAAAAGTAATTTGAATTTACAGCTTCAGCATGCCCCACCCGGAGGGCGGAGATATTCGAATGCTGTGAATGCATATGAATCATCTGCGCAGTCGCAGAGCATGGAGGTAAAGAGAGACAATTCAACATCAGAAGTACAAGCTGTTTTACTACAACCCAGCGTTTCTTGTGAAGAGAATGAGGTTAATAAAGTAACTTCTGCCTGTAGTATAGAACAACATGATGGAACTAATCAACAAAGAATGGCAACCGTTTTTGAACCGGTTGTTAGACCTAAACAGAGTGGAGTTAATGGACAGATGGATCCCTGAATCCTGTGAGTTTGAACAGCAGTAGTTAAACAACAGGGAACAATTTTTTATTAAAACATCCCCTTCCCATAAGAGGGTGATCCAGGAGCAGGGTAACCAGTGTGAAAGGACGACGGAGGCACAGCTTGGAAGAGGACAAGAGAGTGGGTAAACGTACCAGACAGGTTTAGTTTTTAATATCTCTTCTTATTCACTGTCTGAGACCCAAATCAATTTATTGAATAGAGGGTTAACGTTTGTACCCACTCAAAAGACTGTCTTAGTCAATGTTCTGCAAGATTTACATTTGTTTGGTAGAAATTTGACTCTTAAAACTTTGTTTAAGGGGGTTTCAAATGAGCAATGCATTTTTAAACAACCTAGTGTGTGTTTACCACCTTCCAGTCCTGCAATTGATTTGTTTATAAATGTTTGTGAAACACAATTGAGGGACAGGTTTGAGAATAATACGACATAAACTCATTTTAATTTGTCCTACGGCGAGAAACTAGCATTACAGGAATTAAAGAATTTGAACAGCATTGAAATAAGGCCAGCTGACAAAGGGGAAGGGATTGTAGTCCTAGATACAATGCTTTATCTGAGTAACATGCAACTATTACTTAGTAATGTAGAGACTTATGCTTCTTTGACACTGGTAGGGTTGAATGGGGTGATTGAAAGAGTGCAATTTTTTGTCTTTGACCTTTACAGACAGGAATGATATCTGAGTCTTTACTTGATTATTTTAACGTAGAATTTATTGTAGTGCCATTAGTATATGGGTTACCCAAAGTGCACAAACATCTGCTGAACCCACCCAAGCGGCCCATAGTTTCTAGTAAGGGTCGGGCAACAGAACCGCTCTCCATTTTTGTTGAGAAGAATCTCCACATACATTTACAAGATTGTAAAGCAAAGTTGAAAGATACCAAAGACTTTTTAAGTGATCTGAATAGATACTTAGCATCTGTGTCAGGTCCCTGCTTTTTGGTGACTCTGGACATAGACTCTTTGTTTACTGTTATCCCCAATGATTGGGGGATTGAGAGCATTAGGGATTTATTAAGAAGCAAACATGTGGAAGGAAGTAAGATTAGACTTCTATGTGCCTTCCTTGAAATTATATTGGAGAATAATGTTTTTTTATTTGGGGAAGACTGTTATATCCAAAAGGTTGGTGTGGCGATGGGCACAGCTTGTGCAAACAGCTACGCCAACCTTTCCTTGGTTCAATGGGAAGAGAATCATGTACTGAACAACAACGACTACTGTGGGTCCATCCACTGGTACAAGCGTTTCATGGATGATATTTTCCTTGTGTGGCGAGATAGTGAGGAGAGATTAAGCAAATTTTTGAGTTACTTGAATGGCATCACAACCTCAAGTTTTTTGAAATTCACATTTAAATATTCTGAAAGAGAAATAGAATTTTTAGATATGAAGGTTAAAGTCTCACCTACTAAGACAGTTTCCACAAGTCTCTTTAGAAAACATGTGAGGAAAAACAATATTTTACACATCAGTAGTATGCATCCCAGGCATGTCAAAGATAACATACTGAAGGGTCAGGTTTATCAAATTATGCGGATACACAATGATGAACACCTTTTAGTTCAAGCTCTACAGACATTGAAACAAGAATTTATGGATAGAGGCTATGGGGCGCATGGGATTGATTTAGTGATAAAGGAAGCCTGGAGACAGAGAGAGGGTAGATGTAAACCCTATTGTTCCAGTAATTACAGAGCCACACAAACACCTAATACACATGCAAGCTCTGCTACAACTGCCAATAAGCTAAGAATGCCATTGACTTATGCCAATGACGTTCATTTAGTTTGTGATATTATCAAGCAAAATTGGGGGATACTATCTACCATACAGGAATTAGAAGGTGCAATTGATCGGGTCCCGTATTTTACTTTCAGGAACAATAAGACCCTGAAGAGTCATTTATGTTATAAGTCCCATAATGTTTTGGATAGTACGTGTTCAGATAGAATTGGTACTTAGGTGAAGTATGGCTTGTGCCCATATATATGTAGGGACACATTTTACCCAACCACATTTAGGCTTTAGATTAGATGTTTCTTGTTATGCTGACTGTCAGACAAAGAATGTGGTCTATTTTTCTTATTGTACTGTATGCTACTGTTATTACATTGGGAAAACAAATTGTCCCTTCAAGGATAGGATTTTGGAGCACATACATGACATCAGGAACAGAGAGGTGACTAGTGCTTTAGCCACACAACGTAACGCAGAATGATTCATCACATAAGTTCAAGTTTATGGTATTTGAAGTAGTTAATATTAGTAAGAGGGGAGGTAATATAAGAAATCGAACTGAAGCAGCAGAACTGAGATGGATCCTGCGGATAAAAGCAAATAGGTTACCAGGTCTAAATACTAAGGTTTCATTTAAACCTTTTCTTAGAGCTAGACCCCTTAAACACTAGGTAATTTGAATTATTTCATGAGTATAGCTGTTAATAAGGTATATTATTAAAATAATATAAAATAAATAATATATATATATATATATATATATATATATATATATATATATATATATGCATACATTCTTATATATGCTTTTATATATATGTCTATTGTAACTGTTGTATGAATTATATACATATTTATAGTGATAATTTCACAATGCACTATATATATTTTTATGTAACATTAATATTTTTATGAGATGCATACATAGGTTTTTTTAATGTAGTTTTGACATTTCCTACTGAAAGATGTAATTTGTTTTCTAAGTTTTAAGTTTTGTTTCTGTGTATCTTTAAGGCATCAGATTAGAGTAATTAGATTTGTCACGTTTTTGAATCAATTATTTAAACAAGTGTTTAACAAAGTTTTCTTTATAGTCTGATGAAGCGGACTGTTGTCTATGAAAGCACTTACCACTATCAATAAAGAATCTTACTCAGCTCCGTTGTGTGGAACTGCTACTCCTTATTGACTTTGGATAATCTTTCTGTGTTCCTGCATCTACGTGGAAGTTTTGTTTTTTGGTTTTGTGAATAAAAATAAACTGTCCAGAAATAAATACTCAGGCTTAAAAAATATTAGCAGAGTGACCCAGAATCTATATTTTAGAAAGAGGAGAACATGTCAGCTATTAAATGTAAAGACTAGAAAACAAATATCTATGGTATTTCTAGTAAGACATGGCCACTCTTTTCATGTATGGAATCCATATTGGGCACATGATGTCAACTGCAGCAAAAGAGATCAGAAGTAGGAGCAGAATTTTAACCCTGTAGGACAAGTAATGTAAATATTTTGGCATTGTCATTAGTGAACTCATCATGGCTACTTAAAACAGAAGTTACATGATTACCTTTCCTCAGCATTTTAGACAAAACTACTGATTGAATTTTAGCAAGATCAATAGAACATTTTGAAGCATGTTAAAATGTGCCAAATCTTCAATTTATATCCATTGTTATGAATTGCTCTTTTCATCTCACATGTTGTCCTGTACAACCGTTAACTTGTTTATTCATTAAAATTAGGAAGCACTTTCCCTTGGTTTTGTAGCATTAATTCTAACTGCTTTTGTATTATGTCTCTTTATGCAATTGTAACTGAATGTATTTTGTTACTGATCCAGATGATTTATTAATTTGTTAGATTATTTACATTTGTTGACAGAGATAGCCCAGCAGGGAAGTTCAATTTTTAGTGGAGTCCTATGAAGATTGTACCAGAAAACCTACAGAAAAACTGTTGCAATAACAATAGGACATTTAACATGATTAGAACAATTAGACACAAGAAACATATGTACTATAGCTCACTGTCTATTGTGTCAAAATGTAGTCTTTTAAAAAATATAATTATAGTTGGTAAGATAATTGTGAAGTTATAAACTTTTTGAAACTATAAGTAATAGTAGGAACAAAATCTAGATAGGCATTAGAAAATTTGTAAGAGAATATGAAACTAAGCAGATTTCTGGGCTGAGACAGAAAAACATGAAAGATAGTATAGAAATTGACATCATATTATACAACAGAGGCACTACCATTTTTCCCAGAATATATCCTTGGTCCCTGCATTTACAGAAACGTCTCTACTAATGACTGCATCTGCTATACTCCAAGATGAAGAGACTTTGGAGTTCATTATACCAAGTAGTGGTTACTCAGCTTAAAACTAACCAGTCTGACAATGGTCTAAGTGATAAAAGAGGTAAAAGCAGGAAATGCAGCACCCCATGGAAAACAATGAGAAACTAACCATTTTGAATATTGTTTGAAACAGTCATATTCACACTAGCTATTCGATCCAGACTAGTAACCATATCCAGGATGAGTAAAAGCCTGGATTTAGGTGAACATAGTGTGCAAGAATAATGCATGCAAAGTATGATGTCTACTGATTAAATTATGTAGCGCACAAGTGCATGTGCAAATGTGATTGACAAAGCAAGCATCGTGTTACAAAGAGACTACGTTGAGGAGGAAGTTATTCTGTTGTCAGTGAATGATGGCTTGTTTAAAATAGGCCAGTATTGGTTCTTTCCCAAAGCTATAATAAATATGCTTATAGTTTGTAGGATTCCTCCTTTTTGATAGAATTCCTTTCTTATTTTTCTTCTTTCTGTCTTAGTTCTACATACTTCAGTTACAGCAGGCACTTTCAGAAACCAATATGAAGAGAAGATGGTTGGTAAAAACAACACAATTCTGTAAAACAAAACCTTTCTGCCTTAAACCCATATTTTTGTGTGTGCTCTAATAAAGGATGTTGGACAGTTAGAAAATGTGAATGAAACAATGAGGCCCATAAATTAACAGTTATCAGCAGAATTTTCTGCAAGCAGTGCCATTGTAGTTTACATGAAAATAAAATGAAAGAGGATATGTGATAAAGCAAGTCAATACAATGGCATTGAACTTTATAAATTCAATGGACTGTTTATCAGATGAGATAAATGCATATAGTTTGCTTGCTCAAGGCCACTATTCTAATCTAAACTTAAGGGGAATCAAAAACAAAATTTAATGACCATTTTCTGGAGTTGTGAATACCCTCTACCTCCCATGAAGGGGTCTTTGCCCATGTAAAATCCCTCCCGCCATTTAACCACTATTTCTTAAGATAAAGGTAAAAGCTATCACCTCACTCTAATTTAGAAACCATGCCTTATAAAAGAGAAAATTTCACTTGAGGAATTTGAAGTAGCAGTACTAATTCCATTCTAAACTAAGTACTTACAAACTATTGTCCATCATTTTTAGCTATAAAAACTTTTATGATTAAAAATCTTGATGGTATTTTGCAACTTTTGGCAAATGCAATGGCAGGAAAGCAGAAAACTGCTAAACTTAAGCTAACTCAAAAGTAAATAATAAGGGTAAATGGTAATATTTGGAAGTAGAGCAAGTGTATTATACCAATGAGGATTATGATTGGAAAACTAAACACAATGAATTGCTGCTTCATAAATGAACCAGTTAACTAACTTTATCTATAATCAGATTCATATTGACTAATGAAGAAATCTACTTTAGACAATCTTCTAAAACAAATTTATATCTTAGTAAGGAAAATGATTGTCACCGAGCAAGTTTCTTATGACTTTAGGAATATGCTGTCCTAAAATAAAGTTCAGCAAGATAAACTAATAGCCCATCAAGCATTTGTTAATGCCTAATGTCGAGCTGGAGGGTGTTAATAATTTAGCATTAGAAAGTAGTGGCACAGGATGCTTTGAGGGGTGTACTAGGGACTGGGTTCATAAATGCATGGCAACATGTACACAGGCTTGCAGATGTTACAGTGACATTTTTGTATTCAGCAATTACACTTACACAGTGCTGAAAGGTCCTCCAAGATGAAGATGTGCAGCACCACAAAGGGCTGGCCCGGAGGCCATGCTGAATGCTAATGAGGCATTCCAGAGGAGACAGGCATATGCTAATTAGTCATGTGTTCTCTCCCTAGAACCACTTTCAGGAAGGCCTGTACATGGCTGCTGAGTGATTCAAGAAAGTGCTCTCTCTTGAAGATCAGCACAGCCATCCTTACCACATTGTGGTAGTAAACACAGCTGAAACCCACTGAATATGAATGTAGTGGGGGAACCACTAGAAACCGGGGCTTAATTTTAAAGTGCCATAATAGCACTGACAACAAAACAGGGATGGGGTGATACACTTGACACTAAAGAATCATTTCCAAAGTGTCACACATGTCATCTTTCAAATGTTCATTAAAAGAACACTTAAGTAAATCCTATCCAGAATGCATTTCTAATCTGCATTACTTTCTCCCTCTCCCTTATTTCATCTGTTTAACTTCCAACTTCCTCCCGTTCTCCTCCTAACTTTCCATTTTACTTGTCTCTCTCCTCTTTCTCCTATGTATACTCTTTCTCTAATCTCTTTGCTCCTCTGTATATGCTCTCTCTCGTTTGACCCACTTCTTCTCTCTTTATCCCTCCCCACCCACACTTATCTTTGCATACTCCTCACCTTGTTAGCTCAAATGTATAGCCTCAGTTTACTTCTTCTTATCCTAAACCTAGTCTGTTACATCAACGCCTTGATTGTTCAGACTATCCTTCTGTTCCTCCTTCTTCATCTATTACTGCCCCCATTTTTATGTACAACCCTTTATACACTGTACTTTGCCTTAGTTCCTCTAACTTGGCTGTACTATTCATAGCCTTAGTAAACTATATGTTGTGTTATCTGGCATTGCAATTATGATGTCATTTGATTTCATATCTCTGCATCCAAACTATCCAGAATGGTAATGGTTATAAACTCTGGTTTACTATCAAAACTATGAAACTTATATTACAGTCGTTCAAATGGTCAAAGGTAAAGGTGCAAAAGTTTAAAATCCTGAATGGAAATCTTGTTGCCTCTGAAACATTGAGGCATAGCTTGCCTTCAGATTTTTCAGCGTTGATGCTTTTGTGCATCACACTGCAGTGGAGAATGGGAAATTTACCCATTTCCTCACTGTAGTGCAATCTTGAAGTTAGAATATATAATTAACAGGAGGTGTGGGGGGCTGGCATGCAGCGGGGCTTGCCCCCCTGCAAAATGTTTTTAGGACATCTCCGGATGTCCAGGTAAGTTGGGGAATGTCAATAATGTCGAATTCAACATACCGACAAAACTGCATTCATTGCTGTGAGGGAACGGTATGCACATTTTTGTCCTTTCGGTTCAAGTAAGTCATCACTCATAAAATCAAATAGCAGAATTTGGATAATAAACCATAAACTTACGTCTATTTCATCATTTGCTGCTAAACATGATACTTTGTTATTTATATTATATTATATTGTTATTTTCTTCTCTTATCACATGTTTGTATTCCTGGTTAATTATGGAGCTTTTCTTCATGGGCCAGCTACTAAAAAGGAGTACTTTACTGGCCCAGTCAAACTTTCCTGGTAAACACATGTCAAATAAAATAAATAAATAAAACAAATAGAAGGCAAGAAGACCAAAAAATAAAAAGACCTAGAACTAAACTACACTTTTTATTTGAGTTTTTAACTAAAAAAGACCTAGAAGGAAGAGACTAAAAACAAATAAAGCAATTTGGCTATCCATAAAGAATACAATGCTAATGAAGGATAGAGGAAAAAGCATAGAAAGAATGTCAAAAATGCAAAACACCTTAATATCTTGAAAACTTTAGAATGCTTCACAATCACACGAAAAAGCAAATAAATGTAGACAAAAAACTATACTATAGTAACTTTCAGAATAGTATTAAATATAACCCTAAAAAATGTGGACATCCATTAAAGAAATCTTAAATCCCAGCCAGAAATTCAACCTAAACTCCTCTCCGGGTAACTCACAACTTGAAACTGCAAGACAGTTCAAATCTTAATTTATAGATAGTATAGTATCTCTAACCAAGGATTTCTCGACATCTAATCCCAACCCTGCCCAACAGCCGCATATCACCACATCAACTTTCACTTTCAAACCTGAGCCTACATCCTATATAAAACTTCTCTTCAACAAACTCAAACCATGTTCTTCTTCAGCTGATGACCTCCAAAGCAAGTACTTAAAAATGGCAGCCAATAGCATTGCCTATAAATAGATCAATCCAGGAATTCCCCATTCCCTGTCTCTGGAAAAAGTCACACATTATCCATCTCACAAAGAATGAAATTCAACAGACATTAATAACTTTAGATTTATAGCAGACTTATCTCCCCTCACCAAAATACTTGAAAAATGCATTCAAAAGCAATTGCTAGACTATCTATAACAGGAAGAACTCCTATCTCCTACACAACATGGCTTCCATCTTTCCCATAGTATTAGCACTGTCCTTCTAACCTATATAGATACTGTCAATAAAGCTAGAGACAATGGTAAACTAGTTTCTTCCTTATTTCTAGACTTGTCTACAGCCTACAACACAGTTTGTCACAGAAAACATCTACTTCAAATGTCCTCACTAAGTCTCTTTCAGCCGACCCTTCTGTGATTCAAAAGCTACCTGCCCAATAAGTGTCAGTCAGTAAGCTAGCACCCCATGCTCTCTTCTTACCTCCCAGTCACCACCAGTGTACCACAAGGCTCTATCCTTGGTCTCCTCCTCTTTAACATTTTCATCAACACCATCTATACATTCATACAACAGGCCACCCTAATACAATATGCAGATGATTCTACTCTCATTTGCACATCTGATACCATGGTACACCTCAAATAAATTGCTCAGGAAGCTTTAACAGCCACTGAAACATGGCTTTGTAATTCAGAACTCATGCTCAACCCAAAAAAGACCAAACTACTACTTTTTTCCTCAAATGCCTCTCTCATGAAAAAAAAAAACAAAATGTATAAGTCCTCCCTCTTGATAATACAACCATTGAAGTAACCGCTCATAGCAAATTATTCTGGGTGATAGCGGATGATAAGCTTGCATTCAACCTGCATATACAAAATTGCACACGAACAATTCATAAAAAACTTTCACACCAGCACAACTAAAACTACACTTGCCACTACTTATCTCCTCCCCACACTTCTTTATGGTGCTGCTTTCCTCAATAACCTCCTGGCTTCACAAAAATTAAAACCTGAACAATGCTATAACAAAGTTGCTAAATTTGCAGCAAATACTTATTTCAGAACCCACCACTGTATAGCACTTAAAAATCACAAATTGGTTAGAACTGCCTCATTAACTAACATATACACATATTCTTACCACCTATACAATTATCCAGCATCCATCTACCTGTCTAGCACTAAAAAAAAATTCTACACAACTCCTTACCTAGTATCCCTCAGGTCAACACCCTCCCTCCTATCATTTTAAGCCACTCTAGGTTGGCATAATGGTTATGGTGTTTACCTTACAAACACAAGGTACAGGATTCAATTCTCACATGGGGTAATTGGCTAAGCTTAAAATGGCCCACAAGGGCAGTTAGCTTAGTACAAACCTATGACCCTAAACACGTTCTAGCTAAAATCTGGTTTTGTTCTTGTGCAAAGCCAGGATACATTATTTCCCTAAATGTGAATAAATACCTTTTCATTTCTTATACCTCCTTATTCTCCCTTCTTCAATTACTTTCATGCTTCTCTCAAATTCTCTTCCCTGACTTTCTCTCTAAATACACCATAAGCCTGTTTTTCACTTCATATTGCAATTCCTATTTGTCTTCAACCAACTTACCTTTAATCTCTCTACAAACTGTCTAAAATTTCTATAAATATTAAATAATTGTCATATAACTTGTATCAATATTACTACCTTACTGCCTTTTATATTACCACTAATTTGTTATAATTATTTAAACTGCAGATGGTCTTGTTTTATTTTTAAAGACTGCAAAATTATTGTTCTTAAAATGTTTTGCAATAATTTGGAGCTTTTCTCCCCAGGCCTCTGCTGAAAGTGGGCTTCTACTGTCGGACATTCCTAGCAAACAAATGTCAAAAAATAAATAAAATACTGTCACTCACATTGCTGTCAGAATCATGGAAAGGGGAATCGGTAGGCCACCAGGGATAAAGTGAAATGCAAGAATGTCTCATAAACCATAAGGGTGATGGGGGTTGGGGGATCCGCTAGACACCAGGGATGATAGTTGAAAGTCCTGTAACTGCACCAAGATTAAAATTAATTATTTGTTTGTTTGTTTGTTTATATATTTATTTATTTCTCCTTTGTTAACTGGGTTACTCCAACTGAGCCAGTGGCCCATTTTCAGTGGAGACCTATGGAGAATAGCTCCAGACAGCTATTACAAAGTTACAAAAAAGAAAAATGTCTGACAATGAAGTTTTATGCAAACATTACAATAATGTGCTTTACATGAGAACATTAGAAATTTACAAAAGGCCTGACAATGAAGTTTATATAAACATTACAATAACGTGCATAACATGCAGTACAAAAGTTAGATTTTTTTTTTAATCAACAAAAAGAGAAAAATATGCTATGAGACATTACTATGGGGATGGAGGTGTGGAGGGATACACACTCTTCATTGCCATACCAGAACCAATGTTGCTTCACGGACCATGGGTTGGGGGATATAGGGTTTACTTTAAAACTGCCATAATGGCATAAACATCAACGTGGGGATCAGGGTTTGGTGGGTAACCTTTGGACACCAGGGAGAAATGTCCAAAGTGCCTTACCAGCACCAACATTGCTACAGGGATGGGGGTGGGTACTTTATCTGTCATGATGGCACTAACATTACAAGGAGGATCATGGGCTGAGGGGATACACTAGACACCAGGGATTACTCCATAAAGTACATTAAGGCACAGACATCATGACAGGGATGGGGGAACCAGTGGGCACACTCTAAAGTACTGTAATGTCACCAACAGTAGTACAGAGATCGAGGCAGGTGGAACCACTGGACACCAGGGATAAGTGTTGTAATGGCACATACATCATAAGGATGATGGGGTGAGGGAAACACTACACCACCAGGGGTGACACTTTAAAGTCTCACAATGGCACGAACAGTGTAACAGAGGATCTAGGGTGAGGTATACACTAGACACCAGGGTCTAATACATACATACATACTGTAATGACACTGAAGTATTATGGGAGTGGGGTGAACCATGGTAGGGTAGGGACAGGCACTATAGTATGTGCCTTGTCTGTGTGTGTGTGTGTGTGTGTGTGTGTGTGTGTTCATTTACATTTGTTTGTGACAGTAACTGGACGAGCAGTAGTTTACTACCATCACATGCAGATCAGCAATAGTCTGGATGTGATGGTAGTAAATGAGACTCAAGAAACATCCAAATTGGAAAATGGGGACTTCACCATGGAAGGGCATTTCTAGCTCAAACAATGTCGCTCACACTTGACCCTTTAATGACTTCCTAGGCTTGTGTAGTTTTCAGTAGAAAGTTTCTGTTGGTGGAGTCAGGAATGTCATAATGCAAAAAGTAGATGATAAAAGATAAACTCTCAAGCATTTTTGCATTGTAATTTACAATAGTAGAAATGTAGCAGAAAGTATTTTTAAATTATTGTAGAAAGCAGCATTTTGCATTGCTGTAGTTTACCGAATAGAAACAATATTTATAAGCCCTGCACAACAAATTAGAATTTGACA
>NC_056739.1:1399098164-1399110664 GCF_019279795.1 Protopterus annectens | reverse complement strand
TACTGGCTACCTGGACCTGGCTAAGGCATTTGATACAATTCCCTCCTTGGGTTTTCTAAACTTCCACTATCAAGAGGACTGCTTTGTATGGCAGACTTAATAACAGACTTTCCCTTACTCCATGATGCCATTTTGCTCAATACTCACTAACATTAGCACCTTTTCATATAATACATATTACAGCACTACAAGAAACAAAACAGAAGCAAATTAGTTAAAAAACAGTATATCACAGTGGAGCACTCGCATTTTCCTTTTCGTATGATCATTATGGGGAAACAATACACAGCTTTATTAAATGTCTGCTGAAAAAAATATTTGGCACTGTAGGATACCGAAGGAGGCATGTTAAATGCACAAGTACATTTTATTTCAAATTTATACCGATATATTTATTTATACTTTAAATAAATGGCAGACTAATACACACTATTTAAAAAAAACATTCTAGAAAGCACAACTTCAAATTATTGAACTGAAATAAAAAAGAAAGAAAGAAAATCTAGGCACATTTTCTCCAGGGAACAAACTATTAGCAACTTTACCTTTAGCTACATGGAGCAAGCCAACCCTCCTTATGAATATTATAACCACATTGCTAATGTTACTTAGTGCAACTGTCAATGAAATCTACAATAATTACAATTGTTAATGCTAAAAACCTGGTTAACATTGCTGCTGAAGCTCTGTGATTCTGTTATTTAATTTGTACAATAGTGTTTATTTTTGTTAGTGTAACTGTATGAAATTATGATTATTTTGTACAGTGGTCTCAAAGGGGCCTTTCTGAGCAATATATAGCTTGCCTGGGAATCCAAGCCAACACAAAAATAAAAATCAACCACTTTGGTTAAAAATGTTATGACTTTTATTTTATAAAAGTATATGAAAGTATGTTTTTATTCTGAAGACACTGAATTTTATGTTTGAGTTGTCTCTCTGTCATAGTCATTCTCTCCGTCTCTCTATTTTTCTCTGTTTCATTGTAGGCAGAAGCTATATGGTTCATAAATCAGAAACTGGCCTTAATGTTCTAGCTTGGAAACAATTTATTTGGCCATTGCTTAGACTGCAGTGTGCGTTACAAATGGATTCTTTTTATCTTTTCCTTTATCATCCCTGCTGAGACCTGACCTTTCTCACTGAAGCACTGGCCATTTATTTCCTCCTAGACCATTGACTAATGCACCCCACATCACCTAGGATAGGATTTACCTTCCAAACCACACTTTATAGGGAGTCAGTGGTAGAAGGTGTGAGCCAATCAGGCCGCTATGGCAGCTGTCTTAAACATTTTGGATTATGCCATCTCTACTTCCCCACAGTAACAATGTTGTGTGTGCTTTTACAGTGGTATTCATAATACTGGCCTAAATATTCATGCATGCACCTATAACTGGCTAGAATGTTTATGCACTGCCTAGTGAGTCAATGTGAAGTTTTGGTCCTTTGTTCTGCTGTGCCTCTAGTCTTCATATCATATCAGTACAGTAGCAAACTGTGCCACCTCCCTCCTTTTGAGATGGATGAGTCAGAGTCAACCATTGCCCATATTCCCTGACTGACTAGCAGCTAGGACTCAGACTAATCCATGGTTGTTTATATTATATTCAAGATTTCAGCCTATGTGACATGGATTTGGCTTAAAGTGTCAAAGGTTATGCCTGTTGCCATAAAGATTTACTTAAATAATGTTGCTCCGGAGACAAATGACAATGCAAGCATCTGGACTTTTTACAAATCATCTAGACCTGAAAGCTTCCATATGTGCATACTAGTTAACATTTTTTCTATGTCTTTATGAGTATATATTTTGTAATAAACTATATCTGTGCTGATTGTCTGTCACATAGTACAACAAACCATCTTAGAAGGCCCCATGAATCAACTTGATGGTATATAAGCCTCATGTTTGCATGAAGCTGCTCTTCATGCAGCAGTGGTTACTGGTGCCTTGAATACATGCAATCACTAGAAGCTGAAATTTCCCTATAAAAACACCTCAGAGTGTGACCTCAGTCCTGTGTTACTCATTGGGCAACTTGTCTGCATGGTGGGCAGTATTCATGCACTTAGTTAGGACTATTTAGTTCTACTTTACCTTATTATAGCATCCAAGTCTATTGCTGCTTAGAGAGGATCTGCTTTGGGTGCTGGGTAGCATCGCTGGTTAGGTTAGCTGCAGATTACACCAAGTGAGCACCCTTCCCTTATCTGGTTACAAACACTCTCCACTCCTACCCCTTGTAAGTACACATTGGGACCTGCAACCATGCATGGGTATTTTCCTGCTATCTCAGCATCCAGCTTGGTGGACATGGGCATCCTGAGACAATGTAGCAAATGCCTTATGTACACTGACAACCACTTAATTCTCAAACAGACTAATACAGTATGTGAGAGATGTAGTTACACATTGTCACTGAAGGCTAGACTCTCACGTGCAGAGACAAAAAGCAACAAACAGATTGTCAGCGACTCACACATTACTCACCACACACCCACAAAGAACCACACACAGAGACCCATTTATGCAGAGGTGCTCACATGTAACTTACCCAAACCCCAAAGGCCTATTAGGTTCAGTACTTAGAAACTCTGCATACACACAAACAAGACAATTCCCATCACACACATAAACCCACATCTCATTGTGTCTCAACTACTAAGCTCAAAAGGCAAAACACTCCACAACCCAATATTCTGGGCATAGGAGACTCAATTGTGAGACACACTGATGTCACTTTTACCAGGCTGGATAAAGAGAAGGTTACAGTTAACTGCCTGTCAGGGGCCAGGAGCCACCAGATCATGCAAGCACTCAGGTCACTTACCCCTAAGTACCAGCATGACTCAGTCATAGTCTATGCTGGCATGAATAACTTGAGATGTACCTCCTTGGACTATATGATGAAGAGCGACATGATTGAGCTCTCAGAATATGTGCCACAGACAGGTATGAGCCTAGCACTGAGCAACATTCTATTGACTCCAAGGATGATGCCACAAGATCAACAGAAAACAATGGACTTTAACAACTGGCTTAGCTACTGGTGTCATTCCAAAGGGGTCTAGTACTTGTCAGCCTGGGAGGACATGGTTGACAGGCCAAGCTGCTTTGCCAGAGATGGTCTTCACCTCTCACCTCTAGTCTTTCAGATATTGGCCAAAACATTACCCACCCCTATAGTGCCTTTTTTTGGAATTGCCAAACAGACAAACCTTCCAACATAACAAAAGGTACTCAGGGCAAGCTAAAGGTATGAGTCTCAACAAGACACTGCACCCCCCCCCCCCCGGAAGCTCTCATCACCTCGGAGAATGCTGGTATCTGTACAGTTAGTGAAATATGGTTCAAAACCACAGTAAGCACTCCAGCAATGCATGGCTATAATGCCTTTCATACTTTCCCACCATCCCCTGAACATGAAAGAGGAAATGTGGAAGTGTATCTATCTAAACAAAGAATAAGCAACCTCAAGGCTGGTCAAACATTATGGGATGTTTGAGCTACTCTGTGTCCATCTAATCATGGGGAAATCCATTACCATATTCTTGCTAGATACAGGCCCCTCCATGAACCAGGAAACCCATACATCATACCTAACGTTACTAGGATCACTCACCATCCAGCCCAATGCCATACTCAGGGGTGATTTTAACTACCCCTCCATTAATTGGGAGGCATATATGACCACTAACATGCAGGCCCAAAGATTTCTGCTTTGTAAATTCAAATGCCTTGCAGCAGCTAGTCTGCACTCCCACTAGGGGATCAAATATCCTAGATGTGGTACTTACAAATATGGGAGAGTGCTGCACCCCCTAGTGTGATGTCCTCACTAGTAAGATCAGATGACAAAGCAGTCTCCATTGAAATAAAGGTAAAACTAGCCCCCCCCCCCCCCCACACCACCTAACCACAAAAACTTTAAGAAGCTCTCTAAGGAAAATTATCCTCTATTAAGGGACAGCATAGCTAGTTTTCAAGCTCACCCAAATCCAGAAATCATAGAAATCTTTGCAGAGGTATACACAAAAGGCCTGTATGACCATATAAACAACAGCATAGAAACAGCAGTACCAGACTGAAATAAACCCAGGTCAAACTGTAAAAACAAGCCACAGCAGTGGACCCTTGATATTAATAGGTTGTACAACAAAAGAAAGAAAATCCTGTTGAGAAGTAGGAGGGAATGTACACAACAGAGCAAAAAGTCCCTAATTAGTCAAACAAGTAAATCGTGGAACTAGACAGTTCCCTGAAAACATACTTTGAGGTAAAAACAGTCTCCAAAGCTAAGGATAACCATAATGTATTTTTCATTTATATCCACAATCCCAAGGGCAACACACAACAATGTGGAGAATTAATTGTAGATGGCATCACCTATACTCAGGCAGAATATACAGCAAATCTGTCTCAAATTTCTCCTCCCCATCAACCCCAGTTCTCCTTCAAGAAATACCTTCCACCGCTTCACTGCCAATTATCACTAAAGAACAGCTTGCCACTGCACTCTTTCTCTTTAAAGCTAAAAACATGGCTTTAATGTGGCCTGACAATATACCAGGTTGCCTCTTAAACAGCTTAAATCAGGACTTCTCCAGCCCATTAGGATCTCTGTTTAACCACAGCCTCTGGACTGGCTTTGTCCCGATAGAATGGAGGACAGCAACCCATAAGTTTGACTACTTTTATATGTAAGGCCATAGAAAGAATAATCATGGATCTGATAAGTAATGACATAAGAAACCTCCAAACACCTGACCCAACTCAACCCAACTTGGCATTGTCAATGGCAGATCATGCATCCTGAATCTGGTGAATTTCTTTGAGAAAATCATTAAGGCAATGGATGAGGATAAAATAGTAGATACCACCTACCTCGACCTGGCCAAGGCATTTGATACAATTCCTCATGCAGGTATTATAAATAAACTCACAATCCTGGGCATAAATCCCTATGGCATCAAATGGTTAGATAGTTTGCTCATGGACAGGACACGTGGTTAAGTGTGTGAATCCAGATCCAACAAGAGGCCAGTTACTAGTGGTGCCCCACAGGGCTCAGTGTTGGGACCACTCCTGTTCAGAATATACTTCTCTAAATTGAAGGGTAATGTGGAAGGCATCTGGATGACAAAGTTTGCCACTGACAGCAAGCTGGGGGCAATCACTCACTCCCTTAATAATGTAGATATCCTTCAGGAAGGTCTAGATCAGTCAAATGATTGGTGACAATACAATGGCCTAAAACTAAATGCGAAGAAATGCATTATCATACTCTTTGGGAAGACAAATACCCATGAAAGTTATAACATCAATAGCACACCCCTTAACAGTAGACTCAGAACATCAATAGCACACCCCTTAACAGTAGACTCAGAGGTGAGATATCTAAGTTCATAGATAGATAGTAGCCTAAACTTTGACCACTATGTGTCCACTGTGATGAGGAAGTCCTACGTGGTACAACTTCTAAGTAATGGTATGACATCCAGATCCAAGGAAATTATAGTCCTGCTGCAGTCAGCTCTTATTAGACTAATAATCAAGTACAATGTGCTATTTGGCATGTACTTGACTAGGTACTCACTCAGAGCTTCTTCTTACAATGTCTCCTACTATTAAGGGGTGACCTATACCTGACCTACAAGTCACTCACAAATCCAGCCCTGATGTTGTTGCTATGCATCCATAAGTCAAAACAGCATGAGGTTCACCAGATCTGGGGATCTAAACTTACTCAGTGACAAACAAAACATGCTGGAGAGACAGATATTGCCCCTTCCTTGGAACAGGCTTCCTATTCACATTAAGCAGAGCCCTTCCCTGGCCCTCTTCAAATGTAGTTTGGATCAATGGATGGGGAATCACAAATTCACACCTGGGGTAGTGTCTATGTCCCTTATGGACAGGGACAATCTGTAAGATACGCAAGGCATAGGCACAAATCCATGCCTTCCTCTCATCCCTAGCAGCCATGTATTAGGCAAAATCTGGTTATATTGGCTAGGCTTGTAAGAGCTCTTAAGCAGCTAGCCTAGTAATCTCCTATGAACTGGATGATCAGTTCAGCAGATGGACATAATCCAGTAACTACAGTTCTTCACCTGTAGTTAAACAAGACTAATAACATTCTCTGCATTAATGCAGGAGATGCAAAATCAGCTATGAGATACAAGACAACATCATTTATATGTTGGCTTGGATAGAAAATGATGATGAAATTGTTTTCATGCATCTTTGCTTTGTTTTTCAGTCAATAACAGTCATACTTCTTAATAATTTTCTTGATCAGTAAATATGTTGTACATTTTGTAGCCAAGGTGAGTAACTTCTGTATGATATCAGCAGTCCATGCCAGGTTTTCCATCAATACAAAAAAACAATGTTGGCTGTCTTTTGGCACAGACAGATAAAGCCTTGGTTGCCGTCAATATTAGCTGACTATTTCTCAAGCCTTGTGGCTTTATTAGACCAAATTCATATCTTAAATGTGTTTGCAGGAAGGATTTGAATAATTATACTTTCCTTAAAGTTTTGCACATAGGTTTTAATAAGCCTAAAATAATTATTTTGTAACCAGACTTCAGACTCGTATGAGATAATAGAATAAATTGTAAATTGTAGTTAAAATAAATTCTATCAATAGTGTTATAGCAATTCTTCCAAGACTTTTGTCTAGTCTGTATAAGAAATGCTGGACATAAATCACTGGACTCTCTGTAACTTTAAACCACGTCTACACTTTTCAGGGAGAGAAAGTCCTGCAGGGAGTGGAGTTTCTTGTTAAGACTTCTAGCATTGAGCACTATCATCTTTCAATATTGCTTTATAGTTTCAGTTAATTCAGCAGGTTTATCAGTTCGGCATTGCCTAAAAAAGGCAATATGGGGGTGGAAAAGGTGTTTTACAATATGTAAAAGCCTAGAGGGGACAAGTGCACAGCAGCCCTGGCAAAGCAGCATGGTCTGTCAAAGGTGCCCTCCCAAACCATCAACTATTGTACCCCCTTAGACTGACCCCTGAAACTAATCCAGTTGTTAAAATCAATAATTTCCTGGGTAGTAGCCTCCTCTGCTGGTCTGATTGATGGAGATGACTTGCTGTGAGACTCAATCAGCCACCCAAGTTTGATGATCCTGGATACCCATGTGGGCATTCAGTTACTGGTACATCTTGATTCCTACCAGCTACTGCAATTCCCACTGACTGACCCAGGGGGGCCCCCTCTACACCAAAATCATGTAAGGAGGTTTTACCATTCCATTTCTGAAAGGTAGCTTTGGAAGCCACTAGTAAGTTGACCAGGTAACCTTTCATATGGTGACCTTCATCATTTTGCAGAGATACACCATTGGCATGTTAATCCATTTGGATTCATAGGTTCCCCCTGGGAGATGATCCAGTTCAATAGGTCTTATCATGCCTTATGTCAGATCACCAACAGCAAGTTTGGTACCATGCACATGGTTCAGTCCAATGACACAGTGGCAGTGGAGTGCACACTCACATCACCTATAGCTGTGAAGAAGGTAGAGAAGATTAACCTCTAGCATCCCCTTTGATCAGCCTCAACCAAGCTACACAGGAGTCACCACCACAAATGATAACAAGCTCAAAATGCCTCTGAAGTGTTTACACTCAGAATAGGGGAAAGGTGAGTAGGTGGCTATCACTGCCATTATTCCAGGACATTGTAAGACTTTGATATCATCCTTGGCATCAGTCAGTGAATATACAGATCAGGGATCCAGACCCAGAGAATCAGCACTAACAACATATCAGGATGTTGAGTATGCTATGAGGAAGTACAACCACTTCAGGAACTGTGTAACATACTGCAATGCATGCAGAATGACATATTATATTAATACCTGTAGTAGATGTGTCAATTGAGGGCAGTGGTGACACATATAGCAATCACTGGTGCAGCCATGAGGATACTGGTCAACTGGCCGCCATGGTCTAAAAAGGGAGCAAATGTGCATTTCACAATCACAAGTCCAACTTATGCACATGGTACACACTTTTCCAGAGAAAGGTTTGCTGTTCACACCATCAATGACTGCCTTCACTCCTGGTAGTGGACAATTCCATTGTTGTGGCCAGAGATTTCTAGCTCTACCATGGACACACCCTACTGACAAGCAAATCAAGATACCTCAGTTCAATGCCATTACACTCTCCTATAGGGCTACTGTAAGCAACACCTGCCCATGCCCTTTCATAGGGCAGTGAATGCCAACAATTTACGGGGACACCACTCTGAGGCCATAGAGGGGAGAGGGGTTCCTGTAGATGCTCCTGACATGGCATGCCATTCTTTGGACAGGAAATCAGCAGTCCTGACACTTCACAGCCACATGATAAACCACAAAAATGTTCCAGCCATGGAGGCTTCACTCCATCAATCCTATCCACAAACATGGTGACCATATCCACAATCCATGACCCTTCTACCAATGTCCTCATTACTGTCCCACATCACTGCACCCCAACCCAGCTGAGCAAATAATAATGATTATGCCGTATCTGTGCAAATGATAATGACTATGCCTTGTCCACTTCTGTTGTCCATGTGGGTATAGTAATATCTAATGCACTATGTGGACAGTTAACACACTGTACAACACTTTGTTAGTGTCTTATCAAATGCATCCGTGTTATTCTGCATTTGTGCTTTCACTCCTCATAGTTGTAGACCAGAAACCACATAAAAGAAACTTCTAAAATCAAAAGATATTTATGTTGTATAATGTTTAACTAAAGAAGATCACATCTACTGCTGCTTATAAATAATTACTATATTAAACATTAAGTACATCATATAAAATGCTTTATTTTACAAATTCAGCAGGACATTAAAGACATGGTGTCTCCAAATTAATGCTGCACCATTGTTAGTTTCCTGATATAAAAAGGAAAATGGTTTCTCAATAAATGATTGTCAGAAGTATATTGCAGCGGCAGCAGATAGAGGGGGCATGGAGTGTAGATAATCAGTGATGTGCTTAAATTGCTATTTGTCCCCCAGCACATAGAGAATGAAATAGAATGTACTATCTGGTGTCTAAAATAATAAATAAAAAGAATTGTAAAGATGGATTTTGACATGTAAATATCATACAGGAATTTGTCAAAAATGTCAGAAGTGTCAGCTGTAATGAGTCAGTGCTGCTTTTTTGCCTTGTGGCATAGCAGAATGTTATTTTGCACATCTCTGTTGGTGAAAATAATGAAAACTTAAGTAAACCTTAAAAAAGGACAGTAATGTTAAATATGCTTTCTCTTCTTACACACTGTCTGTATTAAAATGCTGTTGTATATTGTAAGAGATTTGGACACTGAAGTCTACCTAAAGGTTTAAACTTATTCTGGCCTCAAGGTATAACAAAATCTGCTACATAGGAAGTTACCTAATGCTGTATTTGTATGATTTAAAGAAATGGTCTTATTTTTTCCAAATTTATTGGCATTTTCAAGATTTTTCTTATATGCAGTATTATAAGCATTTACTCCTTGAATAATTTTACTTTAAACCTATTTCTCTACTTCCAACATATTTCACTTTATACCAACCAATCTAGGTTTCATTCTTAAATTCACTTTCACTGAAGTGAGTAAACCTCCTTTTAGGCACCCATAATGTATTTCTTTATTGTTGAAACAAAAAAGTGATGTGATTTTGCATCATAATTTCAATGATCTATTACAACTAGGTTTCTTGATTATATCCTTCTCTTGTGAATATTTTACTGAGTAATTGCCACTTTACTTTGCATCTAACCCTGCCAGATTCCAGGTGGTATAATAGCTAAGAGCTAATACCTAGAAGAGAAAATGGTCTTTTTTCTCTGTTTCTCTACATGCCTTAGCTATACATGTGAGATTGCTGTACAGCAGAGTATGGGAATGTGCTCTTTCCCAGAGTTATGCAATCTCAGATTTGGTATATATATAATTAGCAGAGGGTGTGAAGGGTACAGGAGGGTCTTCTCCCCCCCAGTAAAGTACTTTTTTTTAAATATGCATTTGATATAAAAAGCAATCTTTTACTCCATGGTCTTTTAAGCATTCATTGTTTCCTTAGTTAATAATTCCAGGATATTATTTGAAAATGCTTGAACTCAGGAGCTTATGACTGAGAAACTGGTTATTGAATGTTAGTCACTTGTTTGACCATCAAACGTACAAGAGCTTTTCCCTACTCTAGCCAACAGATAATATTTTTTCATCCAGTTTCTGCCTTTTAACATTATTGTACAATATATTTTTGCTGTCTATATCTGTCTGTATCCATGTTTCCTAATCTGCTTACCTATTGTGTTTCTTCAAATCCATTCTATTTTCCTACTGCTACAATGAAGATCATCTGTAAATCTGGTGATTCTTTTTCCAAGTAAGGGATATTAGAAAGAAGACAATATCTTCTGCCATGTGGCATTCCTCTTTTTGTTCAAGTATACTCTGTTTTAGCTCCAAGCTATAGTACCTAAAAGTTTCTTCATGCTTTCCCAAGTTAAAGGAAGCAATTATCAAAATCCATCTGCCTTACAATCAGGACTACTCTTGACATCTACTGTCTCGAGATTTATTCCAACACTGTCCAACCAATCAAATTCTTGAAGTAGACTATGTTGTGGTCTTCTTCCATTAAACATTCTGTCTCCAAATTATTTTGATCAATTTCATCTCTGTAAATATGTTCTCTGTTGTGACTTCCCTGTTAACAATTCTTTGAAGAAGGGATACACTATTACACAAAAAGGTTTTACTTTGGGATCCACTATGACTTTTCACTCTGTATACTTGTTTTTCATTTCTCTATGGGCTCTACAATGACTGATGTATTCACTTTCACTTTCGCGTTGATCAATTCTTCCCCGGCCAGTAGTTTCCATCATTATGGAATAGCTATCTTTGACATTTGATTTCATTTCACTTTTGCCTCTTTGCACATCAAGAGCTTTTGTGTTATCATTAATTAAATCCTCTCCTTTTTTATTAAAATGTGTATGTTTTTAATTCCGTTCATTACAACTTTCTTCTTTGACATTCTTTTTCAGAGTTTATCCTTTCTGTATTATGCCTTTTAAGGTTCCCCCTATTGTTTTTTTCTTTTATTTATTTAATTATTTGCTTTCCCTTTTTAATCATACTTAAATTGGAATTCCCTATCTTTCCACTGACTTAGGATGTGGAATTTGTCATATAGTGACTGTGCATCTGTTTATATACCACTGCAGTTCCCTATTTTATTCTATAAACATTGATCTCCAAGTCTTCTAAAAGGTTTTGTCCAGCTACAACCTTGTCTAATATCAAGATTCTTGACTTCACTTCATCCTTTGACTCACTGGCAACATCTTCTAAGAGAATACCAGCTACCCACAAATTATACATCTTTAATTTCTTCTAACACTGTAATAGGGGTGAATTACACTCTTTTTTTATTTAATCATCTATAAAACTTAGGCTAAAATATGCAGATATTCTAACTCTAACTTCTGCTTATGTGATACCCTAATCTGTTCTGAATTCTCTATGAAGCTGGAAAGTCAAAAAATGTGAAAGATAACAGTTGGTTACAGGATCTTCGCAAAAGTGTAAATATTTACAGTTTTCTCTTTAACTACAGATATATCCCTACTAGATTGCATACCCAACCAAACATTTCATCAGTATTTTCTTCCTGTCATACTCCAAACACTCTAGCTTTGTTTGACCTAATGAATTTATTGGTTTGGGAAGATAAAGTAATATTAAATGACCCTTCTTCCTGATTTGGGTTATCAACAAGTTTACCCTTTTTTGGCCATCGCATCCTAGGATACCCTGAGTCATAATGTTCTCTGATCTAGTTTTGATAGCTAGAATTTCTAATACCTCTTATGCTTTGCAGTTCATTATAGAAATACTATTTTAATATTTTAAATGATACAATATTATAGGAAATTGAATATAAAATGGTATAAAAGATACTCTAAATAAAAAACAACAAATGTTATCAATCACAATTCAAAATCTTATACTTGGAAACCAAAGTAGGCTACCAACTATTATATTTTACAATCCTTTCAATTTATTTCAGACATAAAATGTCTATGCATACTAAGTCCTCTACAATACATAATCGTTCTTTCATATCACGTTACTCAGACTGTCTCTGCTTCCCACAGCTCCAACAGTTTTAATGGGTAAACTTCACACCTCATCTAAGGTAGCATTTCCAGGTTTTTCACATAACATTGCTCCTTTTGTATAACATCAAGATCCAAAAGAGTCTCTGTATCTGTATCTGTATCTGTATCACTGTCTATATTGTCTTATTTAGGATTAAGGCTATGAGTTGCTAACAAGCTGCTTTATATGGTCTGTGGTTTGAGTCCCTTAATTTCAATTTGACAATCAAGTCACTTAACCAGATAGTCCCCCCCCCCCCCCAGGCTGAGGCTCAAAGATCCATGTGGATACGTCCTCTACTCCAATT